>NC_090755.1:1132593-1165093 GCF_036898095.1 Palaemon carinicauda | reverse complement strand
TGTGTAACATTGAGCCCCTTAGAATGGAGTGCATCATTACGTACTGGATCTTGGGAGATCTGAATGCACAGGATGGTCAGATTTATGAAAACACTCATGCAAGATGCTCAAATAATTAATTGAACGACGATGCCATACAATATCAATATTAGGGGTCAAGACTTGAAATATTTCCCTAAGATAGATTGATCACCTAAAATCTTAAGATACTATATCGATAAGCCAGTGTTTTGGTGTTGAAGAAGAAACAGACCGAATGTGTTTCTCTTAAGTAAATTTGGAATCAAGAATTGCACTTAGAATTTTTAGTGAATGATATACAATTAACGAGACATTATCAACGTGAAGAATAGGGTGTTGAGGAGCCGCTGTTTGTAGCGGAGCGGCTAAGGGAAAAAATCGTTCAGTTTGTGAAGAAAGCATGAAACTTTCCACAGTGGTATTTTAGGACCTAAGGATCATAAAAAAAATAGACCCCAAAAAAATCGATCCCGTGGTGGCAGCCATATTGAATTTCAAAATGGCCGCAATTTTTTACTTATTTTAGTCTATAACTCCGTAACTAAGGGAGGTAGAATGTTAATTCCTGCACCTTCACCCATGTTTTGAGGGTCAAGGAATCCAATGGACCCATTGTCAATTTTACCAAATGTCGGCCATATTGGATTCCAAGATGGCCGACACCAAAATTCAGATTATATTATATCTCATAGAATATCTTTTTTTCTGATTGATTGAACAATTTCTATATGTCACCCCAATTGTTTTGAGATTGGAGACAGTCTACAAGATCAGACTTTTTCCCTTTCCTCAATTTCCCTCCTGAAGATATTGATGGCAGATATAGCTGGTTCTCATGTTTGAAAAAATCATCGAGGTTACTTTCCCTCATCTGGCTAGCTATATAGAGTCTGGAGAAGAGACTACAGTCATTCTTAAGTTCTAGAACTTTTTGTTTGTCCTTAGACACACCAGATTTTGATTTACTTTTAAAAAGCAGGAATGAATTTCTCGAAATTGGTGCACTTATTGCTGTCTCATTTTTCACTAATCGCTCCTCAATGAAGGTTTTGAATTGTTCTGTCCCAAGTATTTCAATTTTTTTAATACTGTCAACTACACACTGGGACAATATATCTTGTGTGTCAATTGTAGACAAGTTCTTGCTTTGATCAAGAAAAGGATTTCCAAGTTCCTCCATTGTGTGAACAAGAGCTTGCACATCCTCCAAGAAAGTTCTTTGTGTGGCGTGGCTCTGATCATGATGTTTGCTGCCAGTGTCTGCAGCATCTGTTGGATCCATTTCAAGTTCATATTCCGCTACAATCTGTGAGAGCTGTGGACCAGCCACCATCCATCGTCACAGGGCACCAGGGTTTTCTGTTACTCCAATAGCTCCACCATCTCCCTTTACACGGGCATTACCCTGCTTGTGGGCTTGGTCCAGTCCAATAGCTGAAAAGGTATTTCCAGTTTTATTGGAAGTAAATGCACCTCGCATGAAAGCATTGTAAACCTCTGGGCATCTTTGCTGGAGAGTAGACATGTCTCTAATGTGAACTGGAAGCCATCTTGCATAATGCACATGATCCATGGCAAAGAACCAAGGGGCAAGTTTGGCCAAAGTTTCGACATACAACTCGAAATCAGACGTCCTAATTGCTCTCACAAATGCCAGCAGTGTACGTTCTAGATCAAACACCATACTCCAAAAATGAAACAGGGGATGTTCAAGACGAATCTGTTCACACCATTCAAGGTATGCATTCTCAGAGTCGAGAGCCCTGTCAGCAGTTGATGTGTTAACCTCCTCATAAGCTTGTCTCCGAAGAATATGTAGTGTGGCCATGGTTACCTGATGAGCTCTTCGTGTCTTTGTTACATGAGATCCATGTATAAAACTATCAGCTGTTCCTGAAGTTGCAACATCCGCTTGAGTGAGTGCATTTGTCCAGCCACTCCCCTCAAGCAAGTCCCTAATTACTTTTAAGGAAGCCATCTCTATATGCAAGGGACCAAGCATCACAACATATTTGTCTTCACCTTATAGTTTTGAAAATTTCCATTGAATTTGTTTGCCTATGGCATATAGAGGTTGATCCATTGTCAGAACTGGGACCTGACCTGGATTAAGTAGTTGTGTGGCATCCTGATTGGTCTTCATACAATGCATTATCATGGCAACAGAATGCGATGCTTCCCTAAACATTGGCATTAGGGCTATAGGCGTTGGCAATTTGGCATTAGTTGGATCCTGTAGTGATGCATGGAATGCTGCCCAAGACACAAAATCATCTTTATCAACAGTTTCTTTTAGAAAAACTGAGACAAGTGTCTGGAGCCACCTGTTCTCAACCTTCTCATCATCAAGTAGCTTATTCGTTTTTGGTGTCACGGGTCCAGCAATTATTGGTGCTTTAATTTCCTTAGGCATTTGAGGAGCAGGTAAAATGTTTGTGTAACTTAATGGCAATGGAGGTATTCGTTTTTCAGTGATATTGTCCTCTAAAACAGGTCGATTTCGATCGGTTCCACAACTGTCTTGAGTCGGATGTTGGCATAAAGAGTGGGCTGTTCCATGAAATGATTCATCTGAGGTCACAGAACTGGGGTTATGATCAATATTATCAACTTGTCCAGTAGTGAAAACACTGTTTTTCAACTGTGGGGGACATACAACTCCATCATTTTCAAATTGTTTGATAATACTATGAGCAACTGAAGATGATATCCTAAGAACTCGGTCATAGGATATGGACAACCCATGCATGTGGAGACAGTCAATCAGTTCACGCTTTCTAGTCTTAACATGCATTTTGAGACCAAGGTAGAGTGGGATAGGAACTTCCCGGTCACTGTTATGTCGCACTACCGATTGTCTTTGTCTTGTAGTTTTCTCAACACTATTGAAGACTATGAGTTGTGATATGGTTTTTCCTGCCTGGTTAGCAGATTTCTCCTTCATTGACTGTGATTTAATACTAGGTCCATCAAGAATCATGTTGACAAGTGCAAGCAATGTTTTAGGAACAGTTTCTTCCTCACATAATGAACCACTAAATGCATGGCCAAATTCAAAAAGCTGTTTTCGAACTATTGTGGCTGCTTTAGCCAGATGAATTGCTTCTGAATCATTATCAGAACAAGCCTGCAAAATTGCGTCACCAATTGCCGTGTCATAAGTAAGTAAAATATCTCTCCCCTGCTTTGCAGCCTTCAGGTATGGACAGTGTCCTAGAAGACGTTCTTTGAGTGTAGTGGAGTTAACATAACCCTTATATTCTGGGCTAAGTTCTGCAAGACGTTCACTATACACTGTTACTAAATCAGCCAGACGAAAAACAGGCACAGTTGCAGCAGTTGCTGACAGCCTCTGTTCCTCAATGTATGATATCAACTCTGCTAGTGCTATACTATCACATGAAAGTAAATCTGAACTGCCCTTGACACTTTCGGAACGTTCCTCTAATTTCACTTGTCTCCTGTACCTATTGAAGAGATTGGTCAAGCAATCTTTGTGATATATGGCTGTAGATGCGACCATGTCACCAGGGGCTAATTTTGTTAATAGCTTGTGTCTCTTAGCTTAGTAGCATACATTCGAACCGTTTTATCAAGTCCAAATGTACTAGCATTGTGTAGTCCTGGGGGTCTCGCCTTTTGGTCACAGAAAAAGCAGACGGGTTCTTCCTGACCGGAGGTGCTACAGTGAGGACCCTGAATACTAGATCTTCGTTTAACTGGACTGTAAACACAAGATTCGTCACTTTCATCTGCAAGTTCTAAGGCACGCTTTTCTATGCGGTCAAGCTTCAAATCAGTAAACAAGTTTCTGCAGTTCTTGTGCCATTGTCCTCTGTTTTTCTGCAAAGTTGCAGCTATGCCTGAGCCGTCGTTTAACTGCTGCGGACATACATTTAACGGAACTTTTCCAAGTTCATGGAATTTCATTAAGTTCTTTTCAAATGACTGATAGCTTTACCCTATCGCTTTGGCAACCCCTCGCCCTCTCCCTCGCCATGGTTGTTCAAGGGCCTGTGACGTCGTATTCTGCTGGCACAGTACACATAAATTCCAGTCGATCAGGGGTCTTGTCACGTTGGTTTCACCCTGCTTAACAAGTTGGAATTGTTTTGACATTGTTGTCTTGTCGCATCAAACCTGAAAATAAGCATACAAACACTATGAAATAAAATCTAAAAGAAGAAAAAATAATATGACGGCCATCTTGAAATCCAAAATGGCCGCCATTAGGTCACTTTTAAAGTTAATAACATCGACTGATCCTCTGAAATTGAAAACATGAAGATAGACAGTGATTTTATGGTCCATTACCCGATATAACACAAAAGTTTCAGAAAAATAGGAGATTTTGGCGGCCATATTGGAATTCAATATGGCGGCCACCAGGGGACACTATTTTCTAGGGTCTATTTTTTTTTATGAACCATAGGTCCCATAGAGTTCACATATCAAGTTTCATGCTTTCTTCACAAACTGAACGATTCTGGTGAAAAGTGGCCCTTAGCCGCTCAGGTATTGTAGACCTACTTACAATCATACTTTGAATTTTGTTAGAGTTCAACTTCATCCCCGTTATTGGCATCATGACTTATTTTAGCTATATCTTTATTAATGGATTCAACAACCACAGGTCTAATATTTAGGGAATGGTATTGATATGAAGAGAAAAGCATCATTTGCATATGGAACCACATTATAAGCAGAAACTCCGTATGCGTATATAACATGAAAACTAATTGGCCGAAAACACTACGATGTGGAATGCTAGATATTACATCAACAACTCATTGCAATTCATTAATTTCAAATTCAACATTGATTTGATACTAAGGAAAGACCCACGTACGCTCATTTGTTCAACTTAAAAAAATTGCCTTATGGTTAACACGGTCACAGGAAGGACTAAAAGGAAGGCCTAACATACAAACTTCCTGACCACAATCAAGGGATTTCTGTACAGCTATTCCATGCTCCAAGGCCTTTGCAAAAGCCTAACAGCAAACTAGGGAACAGATACCTTTAGAGGACATATTTAGACATTTTGCCAAAGAGCTTAAAAAAGAAAAGCTTGTAAAAGTGGGGCGGTAATCACTGATCAGAGCTACAACAAACACATTTATCCAATGACTTATTACAAATTCATCCTCGTTTTCAAAAAGAACATCTTTGTTAGCCTGTGAATAAATAACAGAACTTTTTTTGAGGTAAGAAATCATCTGTCTATAAAATAAAGGAAACTTTCCATTTGTATCTGCACCTCCATAAGCATCAAGGTCCAGTAAAAGAGTTTAAATTTCACAGAACAGAAAAGCTAAACTACAATTACTTTAGTTTCAGGAAAACAGGATTGAGGAAAATCGGGTCTCTCATTGCTCTGCATACTGTCAATCATATTAACCAAAATTGTTGCCTTTTCCTTTGAACAGTAACAGAGTCGTCTGTTTTAAGCAAAGGAGGATTTGAGGATAGCCCACCATTCATGTTCTTGGGCTGTACCAGGAAGATTTGCTCATATAGTCAAAATTATATTAGTTTACTGTTGAAGCGTAAACACTGATAAACAGCTCTAAGCAGAGTATAATCATTTCAAGTAAAATCCGATCTACATCTCCAAAGATGATAAACCTCTTGCTTCTTCTAATAAAGTCTATCATCATTGAACCAGGGTTTGTCGTTCATTTGCTATTTTAACACACGGAAAAAGACGAGCCTATCAACTATGTTGACCATATTTTCATTTAAGAGAACTGTAGGCTCAACCCTTTTATATAATTGTGAACAATTCAAATGTAAAAGATTAATCAATATCCCATCCCAGTATGCTTGAAATTTTAATTATATATTACAAGAGTGTGACAGCAGGGGAACCTGGACCAAGCAACTACTAGACATTGTTGTGATTTGTTGCAGCTTGATTCAGAAGCAAAATCAAACGCTCTAAAGTCAGGCAATCAGTAAGAGAAACAGAATTTAACAACTACTTAAAGCTGGATTATCATGCACAACATCTGTTGGCGGCCCATGAACACACAGGAAGAATAGTTTAGCATTTTGTCGTGCAAATTAATGAAAAGAGTGAATGAAATAAAAAAGAAAATCTTGCAGTTGTCAAATATGGATAAAATAATTCGATTAAATCATGTAAAGTTCTTTTAACGCATACCAAAAAGTAAATGTAGTAAATATTACGCATCAACACGAAATAAGTCATTGATAAAAAACTACTAAAATTTTTTAATTTATTGTAGTCTACTGTGGAATTTTGTGTACTTTTCACAGTGATGGGTTATGTCCTTTGGGATTTTGTCACTTTTCACATTGATGGGTCATGTCCTATGGGATTTTGTCCCCTTTTCACATTGATGGGTCATGTCCTATGGGATTTTGTCCCCTTTTCACATTGATGGGTCATGTCCTATGGGATTTTGTCCCCTTTTCACATTGATGGGTTATGCCCTATGGGATTTTGTCCCCTTTTCCCATTGATGGGTTATGTCCTATGGGATTTTGTCCCCTTTTCACATTGATGGGTTATGTCCTATGGGATTTTGTCCCCTTTTCACATTGATGGGTTATGTCCTATGGGATTTTGTCCCCTTTTCCCATTGATGGGTTATGTCCTATGGGATTTTGTCCCCTTTTCACATTGATGGGTTATGTCCTATGGGATTTTGTCCCCTTTTCACATTGATGGGTTATGTCCTATGGGATTTTGTCCCCTTTTCACATTGATGGGTTATGTCCTATGGGATTTTGTCCCCTTTTCCCATTGATGGGTTATGTCCTATGGGATTTTGTCCCCTTTTCATATTGATGGGTTATGTCCTATGGGATTTTGTCCCCTTTTCACATTGATGGGTTATGTCCTATGGGATTTTGTCCCCTTTTCACATTGATGGGTCATGTCCTATGGGATTTTGTCCCCTTTTCACATTGATGGGTTATGTCCTATGGGATTTTGTCCCCTTTTCACATTGATGGGTTATGTCCTATGGGATTTTGTCCCCTTTTCCCATTGATGGGTTATGTCCTATGGGATTTTGTCCCCTTTTCACATTGATGGGTTATGTCCTATGGGATTTTGTCCCCTTTTCACATTGATGGGTTATGTCCTATGGGATTTTGTCCCCTTTTCCCATTGATGTGTCATGTCCTATGGGATTTTGTCCCCTTTTCACATTGATGGGTCATGTCCTATGGGATTTTGTCCCCTTTTCACATTGATGGGTTATGTCCTATGGGATTTTGTCCCCTTTTCCCATTGATGGGTTATGTCCTATGGGATTTTGTCCCCTTTTCACATTGATGGGTTATGTCCTATGGGATTTTGTCCCCTTTTCACATTGATGGGTTATGTCCTATGGGATTTTGTCCCCTTTTCACATTGATGGGTTATGTCCTATGGGATTTTGTCCCCTTTTCACATTGATGGGTTATGTCCTATGGGATTTTGTCCCCTTTTCCCATTGATGTGTCATGTCCTATGGGATTTTGTCCCCTTTTCACATTGATGGGTTATGTCCTATGGGATTTTGTCACTTCACATTGATGTGTTATGTCCTATGGGATTTTGTCCCCTTTTCACATTGATGGGTTATGTCCTTTAGGATTTTGTCACTTTTCACATTGATGTGTGATGTCCTATGGGATTTTGTCCCCTTTTCACATTGATGGGTTATGTCCTATGGGATTTTGTCACTTCACATTGATGTGTTATGTCCTATGGGATTTTGTCCCCTTTTCACATTGATGGGTTATGTCCTTTAGGATTTTGTCACTTTTCACATTGATGTGTCATGTCCTATGGGATTTTGTCCCCTTTTCACATTGATCGGTTATGTCCTATGGGATTTTGTCACTTCACATTGATGTGTTATGTCCTATGGGATTTTGTCCCCTTTTCACATTGATGGGTTATGTCCTATGGGATTTTGTCCCCTTTTCACATTGATGGGTTATGTCCTATGGGATTTTGTCCCCTTTTCACATTGATGGGTTATGTCCTATGGGATTTTGTCAATTTTCACATTGATGTGTTATGTCCTATGGGATTTTGTCCCCTTTTCACATTGATGGGTTATGTCCTATGGGATTTTGTCACTTTTCACATTGATGTGTTATGTCCTATGGGATTTTGTCCCCTTTTCACATTGATGGGTTATGTCCTATGGGATTTTGTCACTTTTCACATTGATGTGTTATGTCCTATGGGATTTTGTCCCCTTTTCACATTGATGGGTTACGTCCTATGGGATTTTGTCACTTCACATTGATGTGTTATGTCCTATGGGATTTTGTCCCCTTTTCACATTGATGGGTTATGTCCTTTAGGATTTTGTCACTTTTCACATTGATGTGTCATGTCCTATGGGATTTTGTCCCCTTTTCACATTGATGGGTTATGTCCTATGGGATTTTGTCCCCTTTTCACATTGATGGGTTATGTCCTATGGGATTTTGTCCCCTTTTCACATTGATGGGTTATGTCCTATGGGATTTTGTCCCCTTTTCACATTGATGGGTTATGTCCTATGGGATTTTGTCACTTTTCACATTGATGTGTTATGTCCTATGGGATTTTGTCCCCTTTTCACATTGATGGGTTATGTCCTATGGGATTTTGTCACTTCACGTTGATGTGTTATGTCCTATGGGATTTTGTCCACTTTTCACATTGATGGGTTATGTCCTTTAGGATTTTGTCACTTTTCACATTGATGTGTTATGTCCTATGGGATTTTGTCCCCTTTTCACATTGATGTGTTATGTCCTATGGGATTTTGTCCCCTTTTCACATTGATGGGTTATGTCCTATGGGATTTTGTCACTTCACATTGATGGGTTATGTCCTATGGGATTTTGTCCCCTTTTCACATTGATGGGTTATGTCCTTTAGGATTTTGTCACTTCACATTGATGTGTTATGTCCTATGGGATTTTGTCCCCTTTTCACATTGATGTGTTATGTCCTATGGGATTTTGTCCACTTTTCACATTGATGGGTTATGTCCTTTAGGATTTTGTCACTTTTCACATTGATGTGTTATGTCCTATGGGATTTTGTCCCCTTTTCACATTGATGGGTTATGTCCTATGGGATTTTGTCCCCTTTTCACATTGATGGGATTTTGTCCCCTTTTCACATTGATGGGTTATGTCCTATGGGATTTTGTCCCCTTTTCACATTGATGGGTTATGTCCTATGGGATTTTGTCACTTTTCACATTGATGTGTCATGTCCTATGGGATTTTGTCCCCTTTTCACATTGATCGGTTATGTCCTATGGGATTTTGTCACTTTTCACATTGATGTGTTATGTCCTATGGGATTTTGTCCCCTTTTCACATTGATGGGTTATGTCCTATGGGATTTTGTCACTTCACATTGATGTGTTATGTCCTATGGGATTTTGTCCCCTTTTCACATTGATGGGTTATGTCCTTTAGGATTTTGTCACTTTTCACATTGATGTGTCATGTCCTATGGGATTTTGTCCCCTTTTCACATTGATGGGTTATGTCCTATGGGATTTTGTCACTTCACATTGATGTGTTATGTCCTATGGGATTTTGTCCCCTTTTCACATTGATGGGTTATGTCCTTTAGGATTTTGTCACTTCTCACATTGATGTGTCATGTCCTATGGGATTTTGTCCCCTTTTCACATTGATGGGTTATGTCCTATGGGATTTTGTCACTTCACATTGATGTGTTATGTCCTATGGGATTTTGTCCCCTTTTCACATTGATGGGTTATGTCCTATGGGATTTTGTCCCCTTTTCACATTGATGGGTTATGTCCTATGGGATTTTGTCCCCTTTTCACATTGATGGGTTATGTCCTATGGGATTTGGTCACTTTTCACATTGATGTGTTATGTCCTATGGGATTTTGTCCCCTTTTCACATTGATGGGTTATGTCCTATGGGATTTTGTCACTTCACATTGATGTGTTATGTCCTATGGGATTTTGTCCACTTTTCACATTGATGGGTTATGTCCTTTAGGATTTTGTCACTTTTCACATTGATGTGTTATGTCCTATGGGATTTTTTCCCCTTTTCACATTGATCTGTTATGTCCTATGGGATTTTGTCCCCTTTTCACATTGATGGGTTATGTCCTATGGGATTTTGTCACTTCACATTGATGTGTTATGTCCTATGGGATTTTGTCCACTTTTCACATTGATGGGTTATGTCCTTTAGGATTTTGTCACTTTTCACATTGATGGGTTATGTCCTATGGGATTTTGTCCCCTTTTCACATTGATGGGTTATGTCCTATGGGAGTTTCTCACTTTTCACATTGATGTGTTATGTCCTATGGGATTTTGTCCCCTTTTCACATTGATGGGTTATGTCCTATGGGATTTTGTCACTTCACATTGATGGGTTATGTCCTATGGGATTTTGTCCCCTTTTCCCATTGATGGGTTATGTCCTATGGGATTTTGTCCCCTTTTCACATTGATGGGTTATGTCCTATGGGATTTTGTCACTTCACATTGATGGGTTATGTCCTATGGGATTTTGTCCCCTTTTCACATTGATGGGTTATGTCCTATGGGATTTTGTCCCCTTTTCACATTGATGGGTTATGTCCTTTGGGATTTTGTCACTTTTCACATTGATGTGTTATGTCCTATGGGATTTTTTCCCCTTTTCCCATTGATGGGTTATGTCCTATGGGATTTTGTCCCCTTTTCACATTGATGGGTTATGTCCTTTGGGATTTTGTCACTTTTCACATTGATATGTTATGTCCTATGGGATTTTTTCCCCTTTTCACATTGATGGGTTATGTCCTATGGGATTTTGTCCCCTTTTCACATTGATGGGTTATGTCCTTTAGGATTTTGTCACTTTTCACATTGATGTGTTATGTCCTATGGGATTTTTTCCCCTTTTCCCATTGATGGGTTATGTCCTATGGGATTTTGTCCCCTTTTCACATTGATGGGTTATGTCCTATGGGATTTTGTCACTTCACATTGATGGGTTATGTCCTATGGGATTTTGTCCCCTTTTCACATTGATGGGTTATGTCCTATGGGATTCTGTCCCCTTTTCACATTGATGGGTTATGTCCTTTGGGATTTTGTCACTTTTCACATTGATGTGTCATGTCCTATGGGATTTTGTCCCCTTTTCACATTGATGGGTTATGTCCTATGGGATTTTGTCACTTCACATTGATGTGTTATATCCTATGGGATTTTGTCCCCTTTTCACATTGATGGGTTATGTCCTTTAGGATTTTGTCACTTTTCACATTGATGTTTCATGTCCTATGGGATTTTGTCCCCTTTTCACATTGATGGGTTATGTCCTATGGGATTTTGTCACTTCACATTGATGTGTTATGTCCTATGGGATTTTGTCCCCTTTTCACATTGATGGGTTATGTCCTTTAGGATTTTGTCACTTTTCACATTGATGTGTCATGTCCTATGGGATTTTGTCCCCTTTTCACATTGATGGGTTATGTCCTATGGGATTTTGTCACTTCACATTGATGTGTTATGTCCTATGGGATTTTGTCCCCTTTTCACATTGATGGGTTATGTCCTATGGGATTTTGTCCCCTTTTCCCATTGATGGGTTATGTCCTATGGGATTTTGTCCCCTTTTCACATTGATAGGTTATGTCCTATGGGATTTTGTCACTTTTCACATTGATGTGTTATGTCCTATGGGATTTTGTCCCCTTTTCACATTGATGGGTTATGTCCTATGGGATTTTGTCCACTTTTCACATTGATCGGTTATACCCTTTGGGATTTTGTCACTTTTCACATTGATGTGTTATGTCCTATGGGATTTTGTCCCCTTTTCACATTGATGTGATATGTCCTATGGGATTTTGTCCCCTTTTCACATTGATGGGTTATATCCTATGGGATTTTGTCCCCTTTTCCCATTGATGGGTTATGTCCTATGGGATTTTGTCCCCTTTTCACATTGATGGGTTATGTCCTATGGGATTTTGTCACTTTTCACATTGATGTGTTATGTCCTATGGGATTTTGTCCCCTTTTCACATTGATGGGTTATGTCCTATGGGATTTTGTCCACTTTTCACATTGATGGGTTATGTCCTTTAGGATTTTGTCACTTTTCACATTGATGTGTCATGTCCTATGGGATTTTGTCCCCTTTTCCCATTGATGGGTTATGTCCTTTGGGATTTTGTCCCCTTTTCACATTGATGGGTTATGTCCTATGGGATTTTGTCACTTTTCACATTGATGTGTTATGTCCTATGGGATTTTGTCCCCTTTTCACATTGATGTGTTATGTCCTATGGGATTTTGTCCACTTTTCACATTGATGGGTTATGTCCTTTAGGATTTTGTCACTTTTCACATTGATGTGTCATGTCCTATGGGATTTTGTCCCCTTTTCACATTGATCGGTTATGCCCTTTGTGATTTTGTCACTTTTCACATTGATGGGTAATGTCCTATGGGATTTTGTCCCCTTTTCACAATGATGGGTTATGTCCTATGGGATTTTGTCCCCTTTTCACATTGATGGGTTATGTCCTATGGGATTTTGTCACTTTTCACATTGATCGGTTATACCCTTTGGGATTTTGTCACTTTTCACATTGATGTGTTATGTCCTATGGGATTTTGTCCCCTTTTCACATTGATGGGTTATGTCCTATGGGATTTTGTCCCCTTTTCACATTGATGGGTTATGTCCTATGGGATTTTGTCACTTTTCACATTGATCGATTATACCCTTTGGGATTTTGTCACTTTTCACATTGATGTGTTATGTCCTATGGGATTTTGTCCCCTTTTCACATTGATGGGTTATGTCCTATGGGATTTTGTCCCCTTTTCCCATTGATGGGTTATGTCCTATGGGATTTTGTCCCCTTTTCACATTGATGGGTTATGTCCTATGGGATTTTGTCACTTTTCACATTGATGTGTTATGTCCTATGGGATTTTGTCCCCTTTTCACATTGATGGGTTATGTCCTATGGGATTTTGTCACTTTTCACATTGATGTGTTATGTCCTATGGGATTTTGTCCCCTTTTCACATTGATGGGTTATGTCCTATGGGATTTTGTCACTTCACATTGATGTGTTATGTCCTATGGGATTTTGTCCCCTTTTCACATTGATGGGTTATGTCCTTTAGGATTTTGTCACTTTTCACATTGATGTGTCATGTCCTATGGGATTTTGTCCCCTTTTCACATTGATGGGTTATGTCCTATGGGATTTTGTCACTTCACATTGATGTGTTATGTCCTATGGGATTTTGTCCCCTTTTCACATTGATGTGTTATGTCCTATGGGATTTTGTCCCCTTTTCACATTGATGGGTTATGTCCTTTAGGATTTTGTCACTTTTCACATTGATGTGTCATGTCCTATGGGATTTTGTCCCCTTTTCACATTGATCGGTTATGCCCTTTGGGATTTTGTCACTTTTCACATTGATGTGTTATGTCCTATGGGATTTTGTCACTTCACATTGATGTGTTATGTCCTATGGGATTTTGTCCACTTTTCACATTGATGGGTTATGTCCTTTAGGATTTTGTCACTTTTCACATTGATGTGTTATGTCCTATGGGATTTTGTCCCCTTTTCACATTGATGTGTTATGTCCTATGGGATTTTGTCCACTTTTCACATTGATGGGTTATGTCCTTTAGGATTTTGTCACTTTTCACATTGATGTGTCATGTCCTATGGGATTTTGTCCCCTTTTCACATTGATGGGTTATGTCCTATGGGATTTTGTCACTTCACATTGATGTGTTATGTCCTATGGGATTTTGTCACTTCACATTGATGTGTTATGTCCTATGGGATTTTGTCACTTCACATTGATGTGTTAGTCCTATGAGATTTTGTCCCCTTTTCACATTGATGGGTTATGTCCTATGGGATTTTGTCCCCTTTTCACATTGATGGGTTATGTCCTATGGGATTTTGTCCCCTTTTCACATTGATGGGTTATGTCCTATGGGATTTTGTCACTTCACATTGATGTGTTATGTCCTATGGGATTTTGTCCCCTTTCCACATTGATGTGTTATGTCTTATGGGATTTTGTCACTTCACATTGATGTGTTATGTCCTTTAGGATTTTGTCACTTTTCACATTGATGTGTCATGTCCTATGGGATTTTGTCCCCTTTTCACATTGATGGGTTATGTCCTATGGGATTTTGTCCCCTTTTCACATTGATGGGTTATGTCCTTTAGGATTTTGTCACTTTTCACATTGATGTGTCATGTCTTATGGGATTTTGTCCCCTTTTCACATTGATGGGTTATGTCCTATGGGATTTTGTCACTTCACATTGATGTGTTATGTCCTATGGGATTTTGTCCCCTTTTCACATTGATGGGTTATGTCCTTTAGGATTTTGTCACTTTTCACATTGATATGTCATGTCCTATGGGATTTTGTCCCCTTTTCACATTGATGGGTTATGTCCTATGGGATTTTGTCCCCTTTTCACATTGATGGGTTATGTCCTTTAGGATTTTGTCACTTTTCACATTGATGTGTCATGTCCTATGGGATTTTGTCCCCTTTTCACATTGATGGGTTATGTCCTATGGGATTTTGTCACTTCACATTGATGTGTTATGTCCTATGGGATTTTGTCCACTTTTCACTTTGATGGGGTTTGTCCTGTGGGATTTTGTCCAATTTTCACATTGTGTGATTTTGTTCTCTTTTCTCATTGATGTGCTATGTGGTATGGGATTTTGTCCACTTCTCACATTGATGTGTTACGTGGTATGGGATTTTGTCTACTTTTCACATTGATGTGTTATGTGGTATGGGATTTTGTCCACTTTTCACATTGATGGGTTATGTCCTGTGGGGTTTTGTACACTTCATATTGTGGGATTTTATTAACTTATCACATTAATGTGTTATGTCCTCTGAGATTTTTCCACTTTTCACATTGATGGGTTATGTGGTATGGGATTTTGTCCACTTCTCACATTGATGTGTTATGTGGTATGGGATTTTGTCCTCTTTTCACATTGATGTGTTATGTGGTATGGGATTTCGTCCACTTTTCACATTGATGGGTTATGTCCTGTGGGGTTTTGTACACTTCATATTGTGGGATTTTATTAACTTATCACATTAATGTGTTATGTCCTCTGAGATTTTTCCACTTTTCACATTGATGAGCCATGTTCTGTGGGATTTTCTCCACTTTTCACATTGTGGAATTCTTTCACTTATCACATTGATGTGTTATTTTCTCTAGGATTGTTTCCACTTTTCACATGGATGTTATGTCCTGTGGGATATTTTCCACTTTTCACATTAATGGGTTATGTCCTGTGGGATGATTTTCCACTTTTCACATTAATGGGTTATGTCCTGTGGGATGTTTTCCCCTTTTCTCATTAATGGGTTATCTCCTGTTTGATTTTTCTACTTTTCACTTTGATGGGTTATGTTCTGTGAGGTTTTGTCCATTTTTCACATTGTGGTGTTTTGTCCACTTTAAATCATCGGGTTATGTCCTATGGGGGTTTTGTCCACTTTTCACATTGTTGGATTTTGTCACATTGTGTGTTATGTCCTACAGGATTTTTACCCCTTTTCACATTATGGGGTTATGTCCCGTGGGATTTTGTCTAATTTTCACATTGTGGGATTTTGTTCTCTTTTCATTGATTGGTTATGTCGTGTGGTATTTTGTCCACTTCACAATGTGGGATTTTGTTCACTTTTCACATTGATGAGTTATGTCCTGTGGGATATTGTCCACTTTACATTTTGTGGTTATGTCCACTTTTCATATTGCTTGATTTTGTCAAGTTTTTACAGTGATGGGTTATGGAATGCGGGATTTTGTCCAATTTTGACATTGTGGGGTTATGTCTTATGAAATGGAGTCCACTTTTCTCATTGATGGGTTATGTTCTGTGGGACTTTTTCCACTTTTCACATTGTGGGGTTAAGTCCTGTTGGATTTGGTCGACTTTTCACATTGTGGGGTTAAGTCCTGTTGGATTTGGTCGACTTTTCACATTGTGGGGTTAAGTCCTGTTGGATTTGGTCGACTTTTCACATTGTGGGGTTAAGTCCTGTTGGATTTGGTCGACTTTTCACATTGTGGGGTTAGGTAGTGTGCGATTTTGTCCACTTTTTGCATTATTGGATTATGTCATATGGGATTGTGTCCACTTTTTCACTTTATGAGTTGTCCTGTGGGATTTTGTCCACTTTTCAGTGTGGTGTTATGTCCTGTGGGATTTTGTCCACTTTTCAGTGTGGTGTTATGTCCTGTGGAATTTTGTCCACTTTTCAGTGTGGTGTTATGTCCTGTGGAATTTTGTCCAGTATTCACATTGATGGGTTATGTCCTGTAGGATTTATTCTACTCTTCACAATGTGCCGTTATGTCCTATGATATTTTGTCCGCTTTCCACATTATGGGTTATGTCTTGTGGGATTTTGTCCAATTTTCACATTGTCAGATTTTGGCCACTTCATATTGTGGGGTTATATCCTGTGGGATTTTGTCCACTTCACATTTTCCAGTTATGTTCTGTTGGATTTTGCCCACTTCATATTGTTGGGTTATATCATGGGATTTTGTCCACTTTTCAGAGTGTGGGGTTATATTCTATGTGTTTTTGTCCACTTTTCACAACGATGTGTCATGTCCTGTGGAATTTTGTCCCCTTCACAGTGTGTGGTTATTTCCTGAGGGATTTTTTTCCACTATTTACATTGAGTTGTCTGTTGGGATTTTGTCCACTTTTCACATTGAAAGCTTACGTCCTGTACGATTTTGACAACTGTTCATATTGTGGCATTATGTCCTATGAGATTTTGTCCACTTTTTGCATTGTGGTATTTTTTTCCACTTCACATTGTGGGATTATGTCCTATGGGATTTCGTTCACTTTTCACAGAGGGGTTATGTCCTGTGGGATTTTGTTCACTTCACATTGTGGGGTTATATCCTGTGGGATTTTGTTCACTTCACATTGTGGGGTTATATCCTGTGGTATTTTGTCCACTTCTCACGGTGTGCAGTTATGTCATGGGATTTTCCCACTTTTCACAGTGTAGAGTTATGCCTTGTGGGATTTTGTCCACTTCACAGTGTGGGGTTATATACTTGGTATTTTGCCTTCTTTTCGCCTCGTGGGGTTATGTCTTGTGCTATTTTGTCCACTTTTCATACTGTTGGGTATGTCCTATGTGATTTTGTCCACTCTTCACTCTGTGGGGTCTTGTCCTGTGTTATTTTGTCCTCTTTTCACTTTGTTGGGTTATTTCTTTTGGGATTTTATCCACTTTTCACAGTGGGGTTATCTCTTATGGGTTTTTGTCGACTTCACATTAATGGGTTGTCTTGTAGGATTTTTTCCACTGTTCACATTGTGGCGTTATGTCCTATGGGATTTTATCCACTTTTCACAGTGTGGGGCTATGTCCTGTGGGAATTTTTTCACTTCACTTTGTGGGGTGATCCGTTGGATTTTGTCCACTTTTCACAGTGTGATGTTATGTCCCGTATGATTTTGTCCACGTTTAACATTCTGGTGTTATTTCCTGTGGGATTTTGTCCCTTTCACAGTGTGGAGTTATGTCCTGCAGGATTTTGTCCACCTTTCACATTGTGCGATTATTTCCTGTGGGATTTTGTGTATTTCACAGTGTAGGGTTTATTTCATTTGAGATTTTGTCCACTGTTCAACTTTAAGTCATATGAAATTTTGTCCACTTTTCACAGTGTGGAGTTATGTTTTGGGATTTTGTCCACTTTTCACAGTGTGGAGTTATGTTTTGGGATTTTGTCCACTTTTCACAGTGTGGAGTTATGTTTTGGGATTTTGTCCACTTTTCACACTGGGGTTATGTACAAGGATTTTGATCACATCTCACTTTGTGGGGTTATGTCCTGTGGGATTTTGTTCAATTTTCACATTGTGGTGTTGCCCTGGGAAATTTTGTCCACTTTTCAGTTTGGTGTTATATGCTGTGGAATTTTGTCCATTTTTCACATTGTTGCGTTGTTTCCAGTGGAATTTTTCCAATTTTTGCAGTGTGTGGTAATGTCTTGTAGGATTTTGTCCACTTTTCACGTTGTCGGGTTATTTCCTGTAGGATTTTTTTTCAACTTTTTTCATTGACGTGATATCACCTGTGGCATTTTGCCCACTTTTCACATTGTTGGGATATGTCTTGTGGTATTTTGTCCATTTTTCCCCTTTGTTCGGTTATGTCATGGGAATTTGTCCACTTCACATCGATGTGTTATGTCCTGTGGGATTTTGTCAATTTTTAACATTGATGGGTTATTTCCTGTGGAATTTTGTCCAATTTTCCCATAGTGGTGTTAAGTCATGTGGATTTTTTCCCAATTTTCACATTTTGTGTTATGTCCTGTGCGATTTTTCATACTTTATTTTTTTGCGAGATTTTCTCCTTTTTCTCAATGTGCTGTTATATCCTGTGGGATTTTGTCCACTTTTCAGTGTTGGGATATGTCTGTGGTATTTTGTGCAGTTATGTCTTATGGGATTTTGTCCACTTCACGTTGATGTGTTGTGTCCCTTGGGATTTTGTCCATTTTTAACATTGATGGGTTATGTCCTGTGGAATTTTGTCCAATTATCACATTTTCTCCTCATGGCCTGAGGGATTTTGTTCAATTATCACATTTTCTCCTCATGGCCTGTGGGATTTTGTTCAAATTATCACATTCTCTCCTCATGTCCTGTTGGATTTTGTCCAATTATCACATTTTCTCCTCATGTCCTGTGGGATTTTGTCCAATTATCACATTTTCTCCTCATGTCCTGTGGGATTTTGTCCAATTATCACATTTTCTCCTCATGTCCTGTGGGATTTTGTCCAATTATCACATTTTCTCCTCATTTCCTGTGGGATTTTGTCCAATTATCACATTTTCTCCTCATGTCCTTTGGGATTTTCTCCAATTATCACATTTTCTCCTCATGTCCTGTGGGATTTTGTCCAATTATCACATTTTTTCCTCATGTCCTGTGGGATTTTGTCCAATTATCACATTTTCTCCTCATGTCCTGTGGGATTTTGTCCAATTATCACATTTTCTCATGTCTCGTGGAATTTTGTCCAATTATTACTTTTTCTCCTCATGTCCTGTGGGATTTTGTTCAATTATCACATTTTCTCCTCATGTCCTGTGGGATTTTGTTCAATTATCACATTTTCTCCTCATGTCCTGTGGGATTTTGTTCAATTATCACATTTTCTCCTCATGTCCTGTGGGATTTTGTTCAATTATCACATTTTCTCCTCATGTCCTGTGGGATTTTGTTCAATTATCACATTTTCTCCTCATGTCATGTGGGATTTTCTTCAATTATCACATTTTCTCCTCATGTCCTGTGGGATTTTGTTCAATTATCACATTTTCTCCATGTCCTGTGGGATTTTGTCCACTTTGCAGTGTTGGGTTATGTCTTATGGAATTTTGTGCTGTTATGTCTTATGGAATTTTGTCCACTTCACGTTGATGTGTTGTGTCCCTTGGGATTTTGTCCATTTTTAACATTGATGGGTTATGTCCTGTGGGATTTTGTCCAATTATCACATTTTCTCCTCATGTCCTGTGGGATTTTGTCCAATTATCACATTTTCTCATGTCTCGTGGAATTTTGTCCAATTATTACTTTTTCTCCTCATGTCCTGTGGGATTTTGTTCAATTATCACATTTTCTCCTCATGTCCTGTGGGATTTTGTTCAATTATCACATTTTCTCCTCATGTCCTGTGGGATTTTGTTCAATTATCACATTTTCTCCATGTCCTGTGGAATTATGTCCAATTATCACATCTCCTCATGTCCTGAGGGATTTTGTTCAATTATCACATTTTCTCCTCATGTCATGTGGGATTTTCTTCAATTATCACATTTTCTCCTCATGTCCTGTGGGATTTTGTTCAATTATCACATTTTCTCCTCATGTCATGTGGGATTTTGTCCAATTATCACATTTTCTCCTCATGTCCTGTGGGATTTTGTTCAATTATCACATTTTCTCCATGTCCTGTGGGATTTTGTCCACTTTGCAGTGTTGGGTTATGTCTTATGGAATTTTGTGCTGTTATGTCTTATGGAATTTTGTCCACTTCACGTTGATGTGTTGTGTCCCTTGGGATTTTGTCCATTTTTAACATTGATGGGTTATGTCCTGTGGGATTTTGTCCAATTATCACATTTTCTCCTCATGTCCTGTGGGATTTTGTCCAATTATCACATTTTCTCATGTCTCGTGGAATTTTGTCCAATTATTACTTTTTCTCCTCATGTCCTGTGGGATTTTGTTCAATTATCACATTTTCTCCTCATGTCCTGTGGGATTTTGTTCAATTATCACATTTTCTCCATGTCCTGTGGAATTATGTCCAATTATCACATCTCCTCATGTCCTGAGGGATTTTGTTCAATTATCACATTTTCTCCTCATGTCATGTGGGATTTTGTTCAATTATCACATTTTCTCCTCATGTCATGTGGGATTTTCTTCAATTATCACATTTTCTCCTCATGTCCTGTGGGATTTTGTTCAATTATCACATTTGCTCCATGTCCTGTGGGATTTTGTCCACTTTGCAGTGTTGGGTTATGTCTTATGGAATTTTGTCCCGTTATGTCTTATGGAATTTTGTCCACTTCACGTTGATGTGTTGTGTCCCTTGGGATTTTGTCCATTTTTAACATTGATGGGTTATGTCCTGTGGGATTTTGTCCAATTATCACATTTTCTCCTCATGTCCTGTGGGATTTTGTCCAATTATCACATTTTCTCATGTCTCGTGGAATTTTGTCCAATTATTACTTTTTCTCCTCATGTCCTGTGGGATTTTGTTCAATTATCACATTTTCTCCTCATGTCCTGTGGGATTTTGTTCAATTATCACATTTTCTCCTCATGTCCTGTGGGATTTTGTTCAATTATCACATTTTCTCCTCATGTCCTGTGGGATTTTGTTCAATTATCACATTTTCTCCATGTCCTGTGGGATTTTGTCCACTTTGCAGTGTTGGGTTATGTCTTATGGAATTTTGTCCCGTTATGTCTTATGGAATTTTGTCCACTTCACGTTGATGTGTTGTGTCCCTTGGGATTTTGTCCATTTTTAACATTGATGGGTTATGTCCTGTGGGATTTTGTCCAATTATCACATTTTCTCCTCATGTCCTGTGGGATTTTGTCCAATTATCACATTTTCTCATGTCTCGTGGAATTTTGTCCAATTATTACTTTTTCTCCTCATGTCCTGTGGGATTTTGTTCAATTATCACATTTTCTCCTCATGTCCTGTGGGATTTTGTTCAATTATCACATTTTCTCCTCATGTCCTGTGGGATTTTGTTCAATTATCACATTTTCTCCTCATGTCCTGTGGGATTTTGTTCAATTATCACATTTTCTCCTCATGTCCTGTGGGATTTTGTTCAATTATCACATTTTCTCCTCATGTCATGTGGGATTTTCTTCAATTATCACATTTTCTCCTCATGTCCTGTGGGATTTTGTTCAATTATCACATTTTCTCCATGTCCTGTGGGATTTTGTCCACTTTGCAGTGTTGGGTTATGTCTTATGGAATTTTGTCCCGTTATGTCTTATGGAATTTTGTCCACTTCACGTTGATGTGTTGTGTCCCTTGGGATTTTGTCCATTTTTAACATTGATGGGTTATGTCCTGGGGAATTTTGTCCAATTATCACATTTTCTCCTCGTGGCCTGAGGGATTTTGTTCAATTATCACATTTTCTCCTCATGGCCTGTGGGATTTTGTTCAAATTATCACATTTTCTCCTCCTGTTCTGTGGGATTTTGTCCAATTATCACATTTTCTCATGTCTCGTGGAATTTTGTCCAATTATTACTTTTTCTCCTCATGTCCTGTGGGATTTTCTTCAATTATCACATTTTCTCCTCATGTCCTGTGGGATTTTGTTCAATTATCACATTTTCTCCATGTCCTGTGGGATTTTGTCCACTTTGCAGTGTTGGGTTATGTCTTATGGAATTTTGTCCCGTTATGTCTTATGGAATTTTGTCCACTTCACGTTGATGTGTTGTGTCCCTTGGGATTTTGTCCATTTTTAACATTGATGGGTTATGTCCTGTGGAATTATGTCCAATTATCACATCTCCTCATGTCCTGAGGGATTTTGTTCAATTATCACATTTTCTCCTCATGTCCTGTGGGATTTTGTCCAATTATCACATTTTCTCCTCATGTCCTGTGGGATTTTGTCCAATTATCACCTTTTCTCCTCATGTCCTGTGGGATTTTGTTCAATTATCACATTTTCTCCTCATGTCCTGTGGGATTTTGTTCAATTATCACATTTTCTCCTCATGTCCTGTGGGATTTTGTTCAATTATCACATTTTCTCCTCATGTCCTGTGGGATTTTGTTCAATTATCACATTTTCTCCTCATGTCATGTGGGATTTTCTTCAATTATCACATTTTCTCCTCATGTCCTGTGGGATTTTGTTCAATTATCACATTTTCTCCATGTCCTGTGGGATTTTGTCCAATTATCACATTTTCTCCATGTCCTGTGGGATTTTGTCCACTTTGCAGTGTTGGGTTATGTCTTATGGAATTTTGTCCCGTTATGTCTTATGGAATTTTGTCCACTTCACGTTGATGTGTTGTGTCCCTTGGGATTTTGTCCATTTTTAACATTGATGGGTTATGTCCTGGGGAATTTTGTCCAATTATCACATTTTCTCCTCGTGGCCTGAGGGATTTTGTTCAATTATCACATTTTCTCCTCATGGCCTGTGGGATTTTGTTCAAATTATCACATTTTCTCCTCCTGTTCTGTGGGATTTTGTCCAATTATCACATTTTCTCATGTCTCGTGGAATTTTGTCCAATTATTACTTTTTCTCCTCATGTCCTGTGGGATTTTCTTCAATTATCACATTTTCTCCTCATGTCCTGTGGGATTTTGTTCAATTATCACATTTTCTCCATGTCCTGTGGGATTTTGTCCACTTTGCAGTGTTGGGTTATGTCTTATGGAATTTTGTCCCGTTATGTCTTATGGAATTTTGTCCACTTCACGTTGATGTGTTGTGTCCCTTGGGATTTTGTCCATTTTTAACATTGATGGGTTATATCCTGTGGAATTATGTCCAATTATCACATCTCCTCATGTCCTGAGGGATTTTGTTCAATTATCACATTTTCTCCTCATGTCCTGTGGGATTTTGTCCAATTATCACATTTTCTCCTCATGTCCTGTGGGATTTTGTCCAATTATCACCTTTTCTCCTCATGTCCTGTGGGATTTTGTCCAATTATCACATTTTCTCCTCATGTCCTGTGGGATTTTGTCCACTTTTCAGTGTTGGGATATGTCTGTGGTATTTTGTGCTTTTATGTCTTATGGAATTTTGCCCACTTCACGTTGATGTGTTGTGTCCCTTGGGATTTTGTCCATTTTTAACATTGATGGGTTATGTCCTGGGGAATTTTGTCCAATTATCACATTTTCTCCTCGTGGCCTGAGGGATTTTGTTCAATTATCACATTTTCTCCTCATGGCCTGTGGGATTTTGTTCAAATTATCACATTTTCTCCTCCTGTTCTGTGGGATTTTGTCCAATTATCACATTTTCTCCTCATGTCCTGTGGGATTTTGTCCAATTATCACATTTTCTCTTCATGTCCTGTGGGATTTTGTCCAATTGTCACATTTTCTCCTCATGTCCTGTGGGATTTTGTCCAAGTATCACATTTTCTCCTCATGTCCTGTGGGATTTTGTCCAATTATCACATTTTCTCCTCATGTCCTGTGGGATTTTGTCCAAGTATCACATTTTCTCCTCATGTCCTGTGGGATTTTGTCCAATTATCACATTTTTTCCTCATGTCCTGTGGGATTTTGTCCAATTATCACATTTTCTCCTCATGTCCTGTGGGATTTTGTCCAACTATCACATTTTCTCCTCTTGTCTTGTGTGATTTTGTCCAATTATCACATTTTCTCCTCATGTCTTGTGGGATTTTGTCCAAGTATCACATTTTCTCCATGTCCTGTGGGATTTTGTCCAATTATCACATTTTCTCCTCATGTCCTGTGGGATTTTGTCCAATTATCACATTTTCTCCTCATGTCCTGTGGGATTTTGTCCAATCACATTTTCTCCTCATGTCCTGTGGGATTTTGTCCAAGTATCACATTTTCTCCTCGTAGCCTGTGGGATTTTGTTCAATTATCACATTTTCTCCTCATGTCCTGTGGGATTTTGTCCACTTTTCAGTGTTGGGATATGTCTGTGGTATTTTGTGCCGTTATGTCTTATGGGATTTTGTCCACTTCACGTTGATGTGTTGTGTCCCTTGGGATTTTGTCCATTTTTAATATTGATGGGTTATGTCCTGTGGAATTTTGTCCAATTATCACATTTTCTCCTCTTGGCCTGAGGGATTTTGTTCAATTATCACATTTTCTCCTCATGGCCTGTGGGATTTTGTTCAAATTATCACATTTTCTCCTCCTGTTTTGTGGGATTTTGTCCAATTATCACCTTTTTTCCTCATGTCCTGTGGGATTTTGTCCAATTATCATATTTTCTCCTCATGTCCTGTGTGATTTTGTTCAATTATCACATTTTCTCCTCCTGTTTTGTGGGATTTTGTCCAATTATCACCTTTTTTCCTCATGTCCTGTGGGATTTTGTTCAATTATCACATTTTCTCCTCATGTCCTGTGTGATTTTGTTCAATTATCACATTTTCTCCTCATGTCCTGTGTGATTTTGTTCAATTATCACATTTTCTCCATGTCCTGTGTGATTTTGTCCAATTATCACTTTTTCTCCTCATGTCCTGTGGGATTTTGTTCAATTATCACATTTTCTCCTTATGTCCTGTGGGATTTTGATCAATTATCACATTTTCTCCTCATGTTCTTTGGAATTTTTTCAATTATCACATTTTCTCCTCGTAGCCTGTGGGATTTTGTTCAATTATCACATTTTCTCCTCATGTCCTGTGGGATTTTGTCCACTTTTCAGTGTTGGGATATGTCTGTGGTATTTTGTGCTGTTATGTCTTATGGGATTTTGTCCACTTCACGTTGATGTGTTGTGTCCCTTGGGATTTTGTCCATTTTTAATATTGATGGGTTATATCCTGTGGAATTTTGTCCAATTATCACATTTTCTCCTCGTGGCCTGAGGGATTTTGTTCAATTATCACATTTTCTCCTCATGGCCTGTGGGATTTTGTCCAATTATCATATTTTCTCCTTATGTCCTGTGGGATTTTGTTCAAATTATCACATTTTCTCCTCATGTCCTGTGTGATTTTGTTCAATTATCACATTTTCTCCATGTCCTGTGTGATTTTGTCCAATTATCACTTTTTCTCCTCATGTCCTGTGGGATTTTGTTCAATTATCACATTTTCCCCTTATGTCCTGTGGGATTTTGATCAATTATCACATTTTCTCCTCATGTTCTGTGGAATTTTTTCAATTATCACATTTTCTCCTCGTAGCCTGTGGGATTTTGTTCAATTATCACATTTTCTCCTCATGTCCTGTGGGATTTTGTCCACTTTTCAGTGTTGGGATATGTCTGTGGTATTTTGTGCTGTTATGTCTTATGGGATTTTGTCCACTTCACGTTGATGTGTTGTGTCCCTTGGGATTTTGTCCATTTTTAATATTGATGGGTTATGTCCTGTGGAATTTTGTCCAATTATCACATTTTCTCCTCGTGACCTGAGGGATTTTGTTCAATTATCACATTTTCTCCTCATGGCCTGTGGGATTTTGTTCAAATTATCACATTTTCTCCTCCTGTTCTGTGGGATTTTGTCCAATTATCACATTTTCTCCTCATGTCCTGTGGGATTTTGTCCAATTATCATATTTTCTCCTTATGTCCTGTGGGATTTTGTTCAATTATCACATTTTCTCCTCATGTCCTGTGGGATTTTGTTCAATTATCACATTTTCTCCTCATGTCCTGTGGGATTTTGTCCAATTATCACATTTTCTCCTCATGTCCTGTGGGATTTTGTCCAATTATCACTTTTTCTCCTCATGTCCTCTGGGATTTTGTTCAATTATCACATTTTCTCCTCATGTCCTGTGGGATTTAGTTCAATTATCACATTTTCTCCTCATGTCCTGTGGGATTTTGTCCAATTATCACTTTTTCTCCTCATGTCCTGTGGGATTTTGTTCAAATTATCACATTTTCTCCTCATGTCCTGTGGGATTTTGTTTAATTATCACATTTTCTCCTCATGTCCTGTGGGATTTTGTTCAATTATCACATTTTCTCCTCATGTTCTGTGGGATTTTGTTCAATTATCACATTTTCTCCTCATGTTCTGTGGGATTTTGTTCAACTATCACATTTTCTCCTCATGTCCTGTGGGATTTTGTTCAATTATCATTTTTTCTCCTCATGTCCTGTGGGATTTTGTCCAATTATCACATTTTCTCCTCATGTCCTGTGGGATTTTGTCCACTTTTCAGTGTTGGGATATGTCTGTGGTATTTTGTGCTTTTATGTCTTATGGAATTTTGCCCACTTCACATTGATGTGTTGTGTCCCTTGGGATTTTGTCCATTTTTAACATTGATGGGTTATGTCCTGGGGAATTTTGTCCAATTATCACATTTTCTCCTCGTGGCCTGAGGGATTTTGTTCAATTATCACATTTTCTCCTCATGGCCTGTGGGATTTTGTTCAAATTATCACATTTTCTCCTCCTGTTCTGTGGGATTTTGTCCAATTATCACATTTTCTCCTCATGTCCTGTGGGATTTTGTCCAATTATCACATTTTCTCTTCATGTCCTGTGGGATTTTGTCCAATTGTCACATTTTCTCCTCATGTCCTGTGGGATTTTGTCCAAGTATCACATTTTCTCCTCATGTCCTGTGGGATTTTGTCCAATTATCACATTTTCTCCTCATGTCCTGTGGGATTTTGTCCAAGTATCACATTTTCTCCTCATGTCCTGTGGGATTTTGTCCAATTATCACATTTTTTCCTCATGTCCTGTGGGATTTTGTCCAATTATCACATTTTCTCCTCATGTCCTGTGGGATTTTGTCCAATTATCACATTTTCTCCTCTTGTCTTGTGTGATTTTGTCCAATTATCACATTTTCTCCTCATGTCCTGTGGGATTTTGTCCAAGTATCACATTTTCTCCATGTCCTGTGGGATTTTGTCCAATTATCACATTTTCTCCTCATGTCCTGTGGGATTTTGTCCAATTATCACATTTTCTCCTCATGTCCTGTGGGATTTTGTCCAATCACATTTTCTCCTCATGTCCTGTGGGATTTTGTCCAAGTATCACATTTTCTCCTCGTAGCCTGTGGGATTTTGCTCAATTATCACATTTTCTCCTCATGTCCTGTGGGATTTTGTCCACTTTTCAGTGTTGGGATATGTCTGTGGTATTTTGTGCCGTTATGTCTTATGGGATTTTGTCCACTTCACGTTGATGTGTTGTGTCCCTTGGGATTTTGTCCATTTTTAATATTGATGGGTTATGTCCTGTGGAATTTTGTCCAATTATCACATTTTCTCCTCTTGGCCTGAGGGATTTTGTTCAATTATCACATTTTCTCCTCATGGCCTGTGGGATTTTGTTCAAATTATCACATTTTCTCCTCCTGTTTTGTGGGATTTTGTCCAATTATCACCTTTTTTCCTCATGTCCTGTGGGATTTTGTCCAATTATCATATTTTCTCCTCATGTCCTGTGTGATTTTGTTCAATTATCACATTTTCTCCTCCTGTTTTGTGGGATTTTGTCCAATTATCACCTTTTTTCCTCATGTCCTGTGGGATTTTGTTCAATTATCACATTTTCTCCTCATGTCCTGTGTGATTTTGTTCAATTATCACATTTTCTCCTCATGTCCTGTGTGATTTTGTTCAATTATCACATTTTCTCCATGTCCTGTGTGATTTTGTCCAATTATCACTTTTTCTCCTCATGTCCTTTGGGATTTTGTTCAATTATCACATTTTCTCCTTATGTCCTGTGGGATTTTGATCAATTATCACATTTTCTCCTCATGTTCTGTGGAATTTTTTCAATTATCACATTTTCTCCTCGTAGCCTGTGGGATTTTGTTCAATTATCACATTTTCTCCTCATGTCCTGTGGGATTTTGTCCACTTTTCAGTGTTGGGATATGTCTGTGGTATTTTGTGCTGTTATGTCTTATGGGATTTTGTCCACTTCACGTTGATGTGTTGTGTCCCTTGGGATTTTGTCCATTTTTAATATTGATGGGTTATATCCTGTGGAATTTTGTCCAATTATCACATTTTCTCCTCGTGGCCTGAGGGATTTTGTTCAATTATCACATTTTCTCCTCATTGCCTGTGGGATTTTGTCCAATTATCATATTTTCTCCTTATGTCCTGTGGGATTTTGTTCAAATTATCACATTTTCTCCTCATGTCCTGTGTGATTTTGTTCAATTATCACATTTTCTCCATGTCCTGTGTGATTTTGTCCAATTATCACTTTTTCTCCTCATGTCCTGTGGGATTTTGTTCAATTATCACATTTTCCCCTTATGTCCTGTGGGATTTTGATCAATTATCACATTTTCTCCTCATGTTCTGTGGAATTTTTTCAATTATCACATTTTCTCCTCGTAGCCTGTGGGATTTTGTTCAATTATCACATTTTCTCCTCATGTCCTGTGGGATTTTGTCCACTTTTCAGTGTTGGGATATGTCTGTGGTATTTTGTGCTGTTATGTCTTATGGGATTTTGTCCACTTCACGTTGATGTGTTGTGTCCCTTGGGATTTTGTCCATTTTTAATATTGATGGGTTATGTCCTGTGGAATTTTGTCCAATTATCACATTTTCTCCTCGTGACCTGAGGGATTTTGTTCAATTATCACATTTTCTCCTCATGGCCTGTGGGATTTTGTTCAAATTATCACATTTTCTCCTCCTGTTCTGTGGGATTTTGTCCAATTATCACATTTTCTCCTCATGTCCTGTGGGATTTTGTCCAATTATCATATTTTCTCCTTATGTCCTGTGGGATTTTGTTCAATTATCACATTTTCTCCTCATGTCCTGTGGGATTTTGTTCAATTATCACATTTTCTCCTCATGTCCTGTGGGATTTTGTCCAATTATCACATTTTCTCCTCATGTCCTGTGGGATTTTGTCCAATTATCACTTTTTCTCCTCATGTCCTCTGGGATTTTGTTCAATTATCACATTTTCTCCTCATGTCCTGTGGGATTTAGTTCAATTATCACATTTTCTCCTCATGTCCTGTGGGATTTTGTCCAATTATCACTTTTTCTCCTCATGTCCTGTGGGATTTTGTTCAAATTATCACATTTTCTCCTCATGTCCTGTGGGATTTTGTTTAATTATCACATTTTCTCCTCATGTCCTGTGGGATTTTGTTCAATTATCACATTTTCTCCTCATGTTCTGTGGGATTTTGTTCAATTATCACATTTTCTCCTCATGTTCTGTGGGATTTTGTTCAACTATCACATTTTCTCCTCATGTCCTGTGGGATTTTGTTCAATTATCACATTTTCTCCTCATGTCCTGTGGGATTTTGTTTAATTATCACATTTTCTCCTCATGTCCTGTGGGATTTTGTTCAATTATCACATTTTCTCCTCATGTCCTGTGCGATTTTGTTCAATTATCACATTTTCTCCTCATGTCCTGTGGGATTTTGTTCAATTATCACATTTTCTCCTCATGTCCTGTGGGATTTTGTTCAATTATCACATTTTCTCCTCATGTCCTGTGGGATTTTGTTCAATTATCACATTTTCTTCTCATGTCCTGTGGGATTTAGTCCAATTACCACATTTTCTCCTCATGTCCTGTTGGATTTTGTCCAATTATCACATTTTCTCCTCATGTCCTGTTGGATTTTGTCCAATTATCACATTTTCTCATGTCCTGTGGGATTTTGTCCAATTATCACATTTTCTCCTTATGTCCTGTGGGATTTTGTCCAATTATCATTTTCTCCTTATGTCCTGTGGGATTTTGTTCAATTATCACATTTTTTCCTCATGTCCTGTGGGATTTTGTTCAATTATCACACTTTCTCCTCATGTCCTGTGGGATTTTGTTCAATTATCCCATTTTCTCCTCATGTCCTGTGGGATTTAGTCCAATTATCACATTTTCTCCTCATGTCCTGTGGGATTTTGTTCAAGTATCACATTTTCTCCTCATGTCCTGTGGGATTTTGTCCAATTATCACATTTTCTCCTCATGTCCTGTGAGATTTTGTTCAATTATCACATTTTCTCCTCATGTCCTGTGGGATTTTGTTCAATTATCACATTTTCTCCTCATGTTCTGTGGGATTTTGTTCAATTATCACATTTTCTCCTCATGTCCTGTGGAATTTTGTTCAATTATCATTTTTTCTCCTCATGTCCTGTGGGATTTTGTTCAATTATCGCATTTTCTCCTCATGTCCTGTGGGATTTTGTTCAATTATCGCATTTTCTCCTCATGTCCTGTGGGATTTTGTTCAATTATCACATTTTCTCCTCATGTTCTGTGGGATTTTGTTCAATTATCACATTTTCTCCTCATGTTCTGTGGGATTTTGTTCAATTATCACATTTTCTCCTCATGTCCTGTGGGATTTTGTTCAATTATCATTTTTTCTCCTCATGTCCTGTGGGATTTTGTTCAATTATCACATTTTCTCCTCATGTCCTGTGGGATTTTGTCCAATTATCACATTTTCTCCTCATGTCCTGTGGGATTTTTTCCACTTCACATTTATGGGTTATGTCCTGTGGAATTTTGTCCAATTTTGACATTGGGGGATTATGTCTTATAGGATTTTGCCCACTTTTTACATTGATGGGTTATTTCCTGTGGGATTTTGTCCATTTTTCACATTGTAGGTTATGTCCTGTGGAATTTTGTACACTTTTTACGGTGGGTGGTTATGTCCTGTAGGATTTTATCCACATTTCACATTGTGTAGTTATCTCCTGTGGGATTTTGCCCTCTTTTCACATTGATGGGTTATGCCCTGTGTGATTTTGTCCATTTGTTACATTTTGAGTTATGTCTTGGGGAATTTTGTATATTTTTCACATTGTGGGGTTATGTCCTATGAAATTTTGCCCACTTTTCACATTGTCTGGTTATGTTCTGTGGAGTTTAGTCTTCCTCTAGGATTTTGTTCACTTTTCGGAGTTGGATTAGGTTCACTGGAATTGTGTCCACTTTTCACATTGTTGGGTTATGTCGTGTGGGATTTGTCCACATTTCAGTGTGAGGTTGTTTCCTGTGGGATTTTTTCCACTTCCCAACATGTGGGTTATGTCCTGTAGGATTTTATCCACATTTCACAAAGTGTGATTTTATCCGCATACTTTAAAGACTTACTCGATAAAATGCATTGACACCCAAAAAGTGCAATTGCGTGCGAAATAGTTGAATGATGCAGTGTGTCTAAGGGGCTTGGTGCTGTTGATGATCTTTGTAGGTGGATAGGGATACTAATTTTGTGAAAGGTTGTCTATGATCCAGCAGTTATACGGATGAAACGATAGCGACTTATGTGTTGTAATTCTGTGGAGCCACTCATTGTTAGAAGTAATGATTTCCTGACCGGACAAAATCTATTGTCTTTGAGTGGTTTTGCCTTGGCACTCTGATCCTGAGGTCGGTAAGAGAATCCAGACATAAAGGTATTAAAATATATGGCTTATTGGAATATATATATATATATATATATATATATAGTGTGTATAAAGACCATAAATTCAACCTAATGTTTTTTTCTATGAACGATTAGCAGTTTTGGTAAGTAATTTCGGCTTTTAATAAGGTTTTTCAATCTGTCAATACAGTTTTATATGACGTTTTTATGGCTTATTGATTGTCTCAAAGCGATTGTCAAGATCATCTTTTGAAGGTATTGAACAAATTGAAAGACATGTACGTGAGTAGGTTTGTGTGTTCCAGATGGAAATTCAAAGGGGGGGGGGGTTAAGAAGGCTAGGCCGATAGTAAAAACCCCCCTTCTCTATGATACCCCCTAATCCCCCCCCCCCTGCTTTGGTTTAGTCGGTCTCTACAAAGTGGGGGGTGGAGTCGAGAGAGAGAGAGAAGAGAGAGAGAGAGAGAGAGAGAAGGGGGGGAATGGGGGATACGTAGTAAGTTTAGAGTACAACATTCATACTCTCTCTAGGCTACGCTATTGATCGTGTGTGTGTTCTGGCCGCCTTTGCCTCTGCCATAAGGGGTCTTTCGACGCTTGCCTCGCCGGGACATACTGAGCCTTATGGCCTCTACCCCAACTCATCTCGGACACTTTACGTTGCTCTGGTTTCCGCGCGCTTTTTCTCAGTCTCTCGTCCCGTGTCAGAATGTATCGTTGGAATGGAGCTCACGCGTTGTAG
>NC_090755.1:1100106-1132093 GCF_036898095.1 Palaemon carinicauda | reverse complement strand
CTGAGTCTGACTGAGAACGTCAGCCTGATGACTTAAAATCTGAGAACGTCAGCCTGATGACTGAAAGTCTGAGAATGTCAGCCTGATGAGTGATTCTGACAGAGAACGTCAGCCTGATGAGTGATTCTGACAGAGAACGTCAGCCTGATGAGTGATTCTGACAGAGAACGTCAGCCTGATGATAAAGTCTGGTGACTGAAAGCCTGACTGAGAAAGTCAGCCTGATGACAAAGTCTGGCTGAGAACGTCAGTCTGACGACAAAGTCTGACTGAGAAGTCAGCCTGACAAAAAAGTCTGACTGAGAACGTCAGCCTGACAACAAAGTCTGACTGAGAACGTCAGCCTGACAACAAAGTCTGACTGAGAACGTCAGCCTGACAACAAAGTCTGACTGAGAACGTCAGCCTGACAACAAAGTCTGACTGAGAACGTCAGCCTGACAACAAAGTCTGACTGAAGGCATAATTGGAGAAGAGCAGAGATTATATAATGATTGATTAGTGTATAAATAAAGTGTTTATTACAAAACAATTACATGAAAGATGTCAGTGCAATTGGAAAGAGAAGCTTTAAGAGGTTACAATAACATAAATTGAGATGAGCCAGTATAAGTAGACAAGAAGACTCACATATTCTCATGGGTGGTCACTGAAAAGGTGAACAAACGGGAGAAAATCTGCAAAATTCATAGAATAAATTGGTAAATGAATGCTGAACGAGTGAGTTCATGGGAAGACTGAATTATTGAATGGAAGAAAGGATGTAGTTGCCTCATGAAAGTACTACCACGAGTAAATGCTACTGATAATGGTAGAATGGTGCTGGTGAATAATGCAGTAAGCCTAGCACGGAAGACAATGTTAGCTAAAAAGAATGACAGAATGAAGAAATATTTTAGGGAAGTGAATAAAGAAATTTTTAGGGAAGTGAATAAAGAATTTTTTTGGGAAGTGAATAAAGAAATTTTTAGGGAAGTAAATAAGGAAATTTTTTTGGGAAGTAAATAGAGAATTCTTTAGGGAAGTGAAAAGAAATTTTTAAGGAAGTGAATAAAGAATTTTTTAGGAAAGAGAATAGACATTTTTAGAGAAGTGAATGAAGAAATTTTTATGGAAGTGAATAAAGAAATTTTTTTTATGGCAGTGAATAAAGAATTTTTTTGGGAAGTGAATAAATATTAGGGAAGTGAATACAGAAATTTTTAGGAAATTCAATAAAGAAAACTTGGTAAGTGAATAGAATTTTTTTTTTTTTTTTTTTAGGACAGTGAATAATCTTTTTAGGGATGTGAATACAGAAACTTTTTTTTTATTTGAAAAGATTTTTTCAAGTGAGTAATAAAGAAAGAAATTTAAGAAAGTGAATAAAGAAACATCTTAGAAGTGAATAAAGAAACATTTTAGGGAAGTGAATAAGGAAACATTTTAGGGAAGTGAATAAAGATATTTTTCAGGAAAGTGAATAAAGAAACTTTTTAGAGAAATGAAAAGAATTTTTCTTGGGATAAGTGAAAAGGAAAAAATTGGAAAGTGAAAAGAAACTTTTTAAGAAAGTGGAAAGACTATCTTTAGTGAAATAAAGAAAATCTTCATTGAAGTGAATTTCGGAGTTTCCCAAGATGAATTCTCTGCTGAAAGGTTGACAAATTCAGATATAAAATGCAATAAAAAGAATATCATCACTGATTACATGAATCAGTGGTCTGAATTAATTTGGTTATTTTTAAAGATAATGGAGGATTTTGTATGACACCTGGAAAATAATTTGGTTTATTCCAACCGAGATAAACCCTTACCAATCTTTCCTAATATAACCGAATAAGAGAGAGAGAGAGAGAGAGAGAGAGAGAGAGAGAGACAGAGAGAGAGAGAGAGAGAGAGAGAGATAATAATTCTATATTAACGGACCGCAGAAATCTCGAAATAAGTGGCCCTTAATATCTATAGTCATTTCTTTTCAGTAAGGCAGATTTGCACCGACTTGCAGCGGTGCCCTTTTAGCTCCGAGAAGTTTCCTGATTGCTGATTGGTTGGACAAGATAATTCTAACCAATCAGATAGCCGGAAACTTTTCCGAGCTAAAAGGCCACGGCTGCGAGTCAGTACAAATGTGCCTTATTAAAAACACTTGAGTATAGGAAGAATAAGACGTACTTGCAAGATACCAAACAATAACAATGTTTACAAAAAGGATATAAATGTGTTGTGTAGACATGTGAAGCATCACATAATGCGGAAAATGAGCCACTTCTAATGTGAGCTGTCCATTGATGGCAGGTAATACTGTAGAGAGTTTAATAAGACCACCGTGCAGTATAACGCACATACAAGGAACCATAAACATCGGAGAACTAATCACTTGTGTTTCTTTCTCCAATCGATTGTGATACTTCCATGCATTACGTATTTATCAAGGTATTTATGTAATCTTTCCCTTTCTTCAAGTATAAGAACCTACAGAAGCTTTCAACACAACATATACGCGTTCAATACCACAGCCACACTTTTAGTTACTTTGGGACTTTTGAGTTACAAATACCTTTAGTTACATATTTCACAAACACACACACACATACTGTATATAAATATATATATATATATATATATATATATACGGCCAAACAACGACAATAACAGTAATAATGATGATGATAATAATAATAATAATAATGATAATAATAATAATAATAGCAATAATAATCTCGAAGAATAAATTACCGTTCACTTTAATTTGGAAGAAATCTTCACCATTCGTATTGATTAAACTGAAAAGCTGACAAACGCTGAATGGCAATAGCAAAAACAATAAATCAAACATTAATAACAAAATAAGCAAAACTTCAAGGAAAGCTGTTAACGGATAAACACAATCATAGTAAGGAAAGCTAATCATTCTCACTCTTACGTGTACGAAAGAAATGCTTTATGGTTTTATTCATATTCTTCATGCAGTGCATTTTTGTCTCAGCATTTAAACAACATATAACTATGGTAGCCTTTCCTTTTCCAATGGCAGTCTCCCTATATATAATAAAAAGCAACGTGTCTGGTTTATATATATATATATATATATATATACATATATATAAATATATATATATATATACCTATATAATGTGTGTATATATATATACACACACACACACACACATATATATATATATATATATATATCTTTCCACTCACGCTCAGCGGCATTGCAAGACGTAAGACTAGTCGGTCTCTCCCAGTCCCTCGGGTAAGAGCAGTGGGAGTAGTCATACTCTGGTGAGAAGGGGTATCCCGAGAGGTACACTAGGAAACCTCCCGAGAGGTACACTAGGAAACCAATCTCCCAAAATTTCCGAAAATGCCGAGTCTTTCGTTGGATAAGGGGAAGGGGGTACAAAGGGTTGAATCTATGTGCGAGCGTGTGCACATCTATCTAAATATATAGCCGTCATTTTTGACGGGTCGAGTACACTAGTAAAAACATATAACAACATGAAGACATCTTAGTATGTTGTATAACGTACATCACACACATCGAGTAAATATCTAAGGAGAGACATGAATTCTACATAGCACCAGCTTAATCATTCACACACAAATACATTAAATAAAAGCAAAGTTAAATTATGGATCACACCAATAAAATACCTCTATAACTTCTTTTTTTATTCACCCCTTCATACGGAAATTTATTCTAGACGCATCTTTCATTCATTAAAGAATTAATTTTTCCATTCCGATTTTTATCTTCCGGCATATTTCACAGGTGGATTATTATTATTATTATTATTATTATTATTTTTATTATTTCTCATCTCGAAAGCATCTTTTCCATTCATTCGAGATAAACAATTGTTCGTCCTTCTTCACACTATCTTCCAATTTCGTGAAGAGGGTGAAGATGCCTTTCGGAGTAAAGTACTTGACAGCTTTGGAAGAAGTGTATTAAATTTTACTTTGGGGCAGGAAACGGAGAGAGAACAGTTATAATTTAAGTAGCAACACAAATTACAGTAATTGAAGTAATAAAAATAAAATTACCCAAAGGAATCTCTCTCTCTCTCTCTCTCTCTCTCTCTCTCTCTCTCTCTCTCTTACTATAACGAAAGTGAACGAGTGCCTATTCAATAACACTAAAAATTATACGAATATGTAAAGCAATATAAAAGAATATAACAAGCTAAAATTGCAAAAATTCCCAAAAGAAACTCGAGAGAGAGAGAGAGAGAGAGAGAGAGAGAGAGAGAGAATTATAAGAATATGTAAAGTAATATAAAAGAATAAAAGAAACCTAAAATCGCAAAAATTCCTAAAAGAAACTCGAGAGAGAGAGAGAGAGAGAGAGAGAGAGAGAGAGAGAGAAAGAGATAAAACAGTAACTAAATATAGTTTTCAATCTAAACATGAAGTGGTACAAAAATTGAACACCATGAAACAACGCTTCTATATTCTTATACAGCAAACAGAATAACCTCAAAACCTACACAAAAATTATTGCCAATAGTATATCCATATCCATGAATATCCATCGCCAAAATGTAGCACAAAATAAATTGATAAGGGCCCATCAATAACCCATAGAAATATCAATGAAATTACCTAGCAATATAATTTCCTACACAATCTCGCAACCCAAATATACCATATCTTCACTAATACCATTTGCACAAAGACCTACACATACAAAATAAACGGAGCACCTTCAATCAACCAGCTACTCACCCGACGAGTGAGCCTACGAGAGGTGAGAACGGAATGGCGTGGCAATAAGACTGCATGTGTAAATACGTCGGACTTGTATTACGATCGTGTGTACTACAGCGGCATAAGTGCTTTGGTTAGTCCTCCTCCCGTGTGGAGAGAGAGAGAGAGAGAGAGAGAGAGAGAGAGAGAGAGCCAGGGGGGGTAACGGCCCCCTTTCACGGGGTGAAGACAATCTCTCTCTCTCTCTCTCTCTCTCTCTCTCTCTCTCGTGCTGATAATCATTTTTACGGGAAGTGCTTTAATCACTTCTAAACACTGGGTTTTTAAGCGAGGAAAAAGATCCGTGTGTAAGTATGTGTGTTAGCGTATTATGTTGGCCTCTAAAAAGGATGTGAATTAGACAAAGCGAGTCACTGTTTTAGTGCCACACACAACCACAACCAGAGAGGGAGAGAGAGAGAGAGAGAGAGAGAGAGAGAGAGAGAGAGAATTTTGCACAGCAATTTACAATGAACAACCAAGATGGTAATACTGACCCTCAGGACAAAGAGCAAAAAAAGGCCAAGGTCGTGAAATTCCAGCTAATGCTACTTCTCTACTGACACTTGACACTTGGTTACCACGATCACTAGAGACGGTATTACCGGCACTTAAGGTAAGATCTTTTCCTCACTTTGCAATATGAGAGAGAGAGAGAGAGAGAGAGAGAGAGAGAGAGAGAGAGATATTCAACCTCATATCACAATCACTGTTATAGACATATAACTCTGTTAAATCACTAGAAGTAATACTGGTGCTAATGATAACGAGACAGACAGAGATAGCTAGACTCAGTACCACTCTGACGAAGGGCATACCTGGTCAGGAGGGCGGCGGGGGCTTGTGCCTTCTGACGATACGTTGTGGAGGCAATGGTGACGATGACAATAACAGAAGCCGAAGGCGAAAACACTGACAGTGAATGAAGGGATGTTTCCGTTAGTGTGTGTGGGTGGGTGCGCGTGCAGTGTAAATTCTGTTGATGGTGAGAATCTGGCCCAACACAATACACTCGCCCGTTTCGGTGGCGATAAAAGAGCGGGGGAGTAGCAATAGTAATAGTAAAAAAATAGTTTCAGTGTAGCAATAGTACTAGTAGCATTGGTAGTAGCAGACTTCAGTTTAAATGAGGTATTGCACAGACAGTGTCTGTGTTGGTCTGTTCCCGGAAAAGAGGGAAATCTCAAAGCTGAGTTTTGGATTAAAATTTATATTTCACTATGGCGAAGTGTATCTTATTTCTTTCTTTTTTAATACTGTTCAGGTGTGTGAGGGATCCAGAATGGATGGATGGGTGTAGGAAACAAAGAGCTTCGTTTATGGACTGGCTTTTTAGCTTGTAGTGGCGACTATTTGGCCCACACCGATAGTCTCCGAGTAGTAAAATAGTATTGGTGGTGTGTTATAGGTGGGCGTGTATGTTCGGCCCCGCCACTAGCCACTAGAGCCCGGTTACTACTACTCACACCGTCTCCACCTCCTGTGCACCACCCTTCTATTCAACCTACCCCTCTAATCACCCCGCAAAAGGCACCCTCACTCACCTCCCCTTCCCATCTCTCTCTCCTCCTCCTCCTCCTCCAACATTCTCTCTCTCTCTCTCTCTCTCTCTCTCTCTCTCTCTCTCTCTCATTTACTCCACCGCACCCTCCACCTGGGGGTACTAGTCTTCCCCAAGTGGTGCCCTCACTCACCCTGCTGGCCTCTCTCTCATTTACTCCAGAGCCCCCTCCCGGGAAAACTACCCCCAAACGTTATATGTACGTACAGACGTACGCAGAGAGAGAGAGAGAGAGAGAGAGAGAGAGAGAGAGAGCCTAAATTGCACCTCCTCTTTTCCATTGTGCCCCCCTTGCCAAGGGGCTCGGCGCAATGGCACCCCCCAATACCCCGTACCCCAAAAAGAGGAGCAGCAAAGCTTTCTATTCCTTATATCCTTTGGTAAACTCAAGTAGAGAAGCCTTCATTGACCACACTTGTAAGAGAGAACTATGACTAAATCAATAAATTGGCGTCGCGGGGTTTTTCAGAGAGAGAGAGAGAGAGAGAGAGAGAGAGAGAGAGAGAGAGCCGCAGGGCGCATGCGCAATCCCGCCACCGCCGAACCCGCCAGCCTCTCATTGACACAGCCGGGGACAATCCGAATAAACAATTTCTTTAAGTTTCGTTCGAAAGTCAGTCTCGAACGCGAGCTCCATTCCAACGATACATTCTGACACGGGACGAGAGACTGAGAAAAAGCGCGCGGAAACCAGAGCAACGTAAAGTGTCCGAGATGAGTTGGGGTAGAGGCCATAAGGCTCAGTGTGTCCCGGCGAGGCAAGCGTCGAAAGACCCTTATGGCAGAGGCAAAGGCGGCCAGAACACACACACGATCAATAGCGTAGCCTAGAGAGAGTATGAATGTTGTACTCTAAACTTACTACGTATCCCCCATTCCCCCTTCTCTCTCTCTCTCTCTCTCTCTCTCTCTCTCTCTCGACTCCACCCCCCACTTTGTAGAGACCAACTAAACCAAAGCAGGAGGGGGGGGGATTAGGGGGTATAGAGAAGGGGGGTTTTACTATCGGCCTAGCCTTCTTAACCCCCCCCCCTTTCAATTTCCATCTGGAACACACAAACCTACTCACGTACATGTCTTTCAATTTGTTCAATACCTTCAAAAGATGATCTTGACAATCGCTTTGAGACAATCAATAAGCCATAAAAACGTCATATAAAACTGTATTGACAGATTGAAAAACCTTATTAAAAGCCGAAATTACTTACCAAAACTGCTAATCGTTCATAGAAAAAAACATTAGGTTGAATTTATGGTCTTTATACACACTATATATATATATATATATATATATATATTCCAATAAGCCATATATTTTAATACCTTTATGTCTGGATTCTCTTACCGACCTCAGGATCAGAGTGCCAAGGCAAAACCACTCAAAGACAATAGATTTTGTCCGGTCAGGAAATCATTCCTTCTAACAATGAGTGGCTCCACAGAATTACAACACATAAGTCGCTATCGTTTCATCCGTATAACTGCTGGATCATAGACAACCTTTCACAAAATTAGTATCCCTGTCCACCTACAAAGATCATCAACAGCACCAAGCCCCTTAGACGCACTGCGTCATTCAACTATTTCGCACGCAATTGCACTTTTTGGGTGTCAATGCATTTTATCGAGTAAGTCTTTAAAGCATGCGGATAAAATCCCACTTTGTGAAATGTGGATAAAATCCTACAGGACATAACCCACATGTTGGGAAGTGGAAAAAATCCCACAGGAAACAACCTCACACTGAAATGTGGACAAATCCCACACGACATAACCCAACAATGTGAAAAGTGGACACAATTCCAGTGAACCTAATCCAACTCCGAAAAGTGAACAAAATCCCAGAGGAAGACTAAAATCCACAGAACATAACCCGACAATGTGAAAAGTGGGCAAAATTTCATAGGACATAACCCCACAATGTGAAAAATATACAAAATTCCCCAAGACATAACTCAAAATGTAACAAATGGACAAAATCACACAGGGCATAACCCATCAATGTGAAAAGAGGGCAAAATCCCACAGGAGATAACTACACAATGTGAAATGTGGATAAAATCCTACAGGACATAACCACCCACCGTAAAAAGTGTACAAAATTCCACAGGACATAACCTACAATGTGAAAAATGGACAAAATCCCAGAGGAAATAACCCATCAATGTAAAAAGTGGGCAAAATCCTATAAGACATAATCCCCCAATGTCAAAATTGGACAAAATTCCACAGGACATAACCCATAAATGTGAAGTGGAAAAAATCCCACAGGACATGAGGAGAAAATGTGATAATTGGACAAAATCCCACAGGACATGAGGAGAAAATGTGATAATTGGACAAAATCCCACAGGACATGAGGAGAAAATGTGATAATTGAACAAAATCCCACAGGACATGAGGAGAAAATGCGATAATTGAACAAAATCCCACAGGACATGAGGAGAAAATGCGATAATTGAACAAAATCCCACAGGACATGAGGAGAAAATGTGATAATTGAACAAAATCCCACAGGACATGAGGAGAAAATGTGATAATTGAACATAATCCCACAGGACATGAGGAGAAAATGTGATAATTGAACAAAATACCACAGGACATGAGGAGAAAATGTGATAATTGAACAAAATCCCACAGGACATGAGGAGAAAATGTGATAATTGAACAAAATCCCACAGAACATGAGGAGAAAATGGGATAATTGAACAAAATCCCACAGGACATGAGGAGAAAATGTGATAATTGAACAAAATCCCACAGGACAGGAGGAGAAAATGTGATAATTGGACAAAATCCCACAGGACATGAGGAGAAAATGTGATACTTGAACAAAATCCCACAGGACATGAGGAGAAAATGTGATAATTGGACTAAATCCCACAGGACAAGAAGAGAAAATGTGATAATTGAACAAAATCCCACAGGACATGAGGAGAAAGTGTGATAATTGAACAAAATCCCACAGGGCATGAGGAAAAAATGTGATAATTGAACAAAATCCCACAGGACATAAGGAGAAAATGTGATAATTGGACAAAATCCCACAGGACATAAGGAGAAAATGTGATAATTGGACAAAATCCCACAGGACATGAGAAAATGTGATAATTGGACAAAATCCAACAGGACATGAGGAGAAAATGTGATAATTGGACAAAATCCAACAGGACATGAGGAGAAAATGTGATAATTGGACAAAATCCAACAGGACATGAGGAGAAAATGTGGTAATTGGACTAAATCCCACAGGACATGAGGAGAAAATGTGATAATTGAACAAAATCCCACAGGACATGAGGAGAAAATGTGATAATTGAACAATATCCCACAGGACTTGAGGAGAAAATGTGATAATTGAACAAAATCCCACAGGACATGAGGAGAAAATGTGATAATTGGACAAAATCCCACAGGAAAAGAGGAGAAAATGTGATAATTTAACAAAATCCCACAGGACATGAGGAGAAAATGCGATAATTGAACAAAATCCCACAGGACATGAGGAGAAAATGTGATAATTGAACAAAATCCCACAGGACATGAGGAGAAAATGTGATAATTGAACAAAATCCCACAGGACATGAGGAGAAAATGTGATAATTGAACAAAATCCCACAGGACATGAGAAAATGTGATAATTGAACAAAATCCCACAGGACATGAGGAGAAAATGTGATAATTGAACAAAATCCCACAGGTCATGAGGAGAAAATGTGATAATTGAACAAAATCCCACAGGACATGAGGAGAAAATGTGATAATTGAACAAAATCCCACAGGACATGAGGAGAAAATGTGATAATTGAACAAAATCCCACAGAACATGAGGAAAAAATGTGATAATTGAACAAAATCCCACAGAACATGAGGAAAAAATGTGATAATTGAACAAAATTCCACAGAACATGAGGAGAAAATGTGATAATTGAACAAAATCCCACAGGAAATGAGGAGAAAATGTGATAATTGAACAAAATCCCACAGGACATGAGGAGAAAATGTGATAATTTGAACAAAATCCCACAGGACATGAGGAGAAAGTGATAATTTGAACAAAATCCCACAGGACATGAGGAGAAAGTGATAATTTGAACAAAATCCCACAGGACATGAGGAGAAAATGTGATAATTGTACAAAATCCCACAGGAAATGAGGAGAAAATGTGATAATTGAACAAAATCCCACAGGACATGAGGAGAAAATGTGATAATTGAACAAAATCCCACAGGACATGAGGAGAAAATGTGATAATTGAACAAAATCCCACAGGACATGAGGAGAAAATGTGATAATTGAACAAAATCCCACAGGACATGAGGAGAAAATGTGATAATTGAACAAAATCCCACACGACATGAGGAGAAAATGTGATAATTGAACAAAATCCAACAGGACATGGAGAAAATGTGATAATTGAACAAAATCCCACAGAACATGAGGAGAAAATGTGATAATTGAACAAAATCCCACAGAACATGAGGAGAAAATGTGATAATTGAACAAAATTCCACAGGACATGAGGAGAAAATGTGATAATTCAACAAAATCCCACAGGACATGAGGAGAAAATGTGATAATTTGAACAAAATCCCACAGGACATGAGGAGAAAATGTGATAATTTGAACAAAATCCCACAGGACATGAGGAGAAAAAGTGATAATTGGACAAAATCCCACAGGACATGAGGAGAAAATGTGATAATTGAACAAAATCCCACAGGACATGAGGAGAAAATGTGATAATTGAACAAAATCCCACAGGACATGGAGAAAATGTGATAATTGGACAAAATCCCACAGGACATGAGGAGAAAATGTGATAATTGGACAAAATCCCACAGGACATGAGGAGAAAATGTGATAATTGAACAAAATCACACAGGACATAAGGAGAAAATATGATAATTGGACAAAATCCCACAGGACATGAGGAGAAAATGTGATAATTGGACAAAATCCCACAGAACAGGAGGAGAAAATGTGATAATTTGAACAAAATCCCACAGGCCATGAGGAGAAAATGTGATACTTGAACAAAATCCCTCAGGCCATGAGGAGAAAATGTGATAATTGGACAAAATTCCACAGGACATAACCCATCAATATTAAAAATTGACAAAATCCCAAGGGACACAACACATCAACGTGAAGTGGACAAAATCCCATAAGACATAACGGCACAAAATACCACAGACATATCCCAACACTGCAAAGTGGACAAAATCCCACAAGACATGAGGAGAAAATGTGATAATTGAACAAAATCCCACAGGACATGAGGAGAAAATGTGATAATTGAACAAAATCCCACAGGACATGAGAAAATGTAATAATTGAACAAAATCCCACAGGACATGAGAAAATGTGATAATTGAACAAAATCCCACAGGACATGAGAAAATGTGATAATTGAACAAAATCCCACAAGACAAGAGGAGAAAATGTGATAATTGAACAAAATCCCACAGGACATGAGGAGAAAATATGATAATTGAACAAAATCCCACAGGACATGAGGAGAAAATGTGATAATTGAACAAAATCCCACAGAACATGAGGAGAAAATGTGATAATTGAACAAAATCCCACAGAACATGAGGAGAAAATGTGATAATTGAACAAAATCCCACAGAACATGAGGAGAAAATGTGATAATTGAACAAAATTCCACAGGACATGAGGAGAAAATGTGATAATTGAACAAAATCCCACAGGACATGAGGAGAAAATGTGATAATTTGAACAAAATCCCACAGGACATGAGGAGAAAAAGTGATAATTGGACAAAATCCCACAGGACACGAGGAGAAAATGTGATAATTGAACAAAATCACACAGGACATAAGGAGAAAATATGATAATTGGACAAAATCCCACAGGACATGAGGAGAAAATGTGATAATTGGACAAAATCCCACAGAACAGGAGGAGAAAATGTGATATTTTGAACAAAATCCCACAGGCCATGAGGAGAAAATGTGATAATTGAACAAAATCCCTCAGGCCATGAGGAGAAAATGTGATAATTGGACAAAATTCCACAGGACATAACCCATCAATGTTAAAAATGGACAAAATCCGAAGGGACACAACACATCAACGTGAAGTGGACAAAATCCCATAAGACATAACGGCAGAAAATACCACAGACATATCCCAACACTGCAAAGTGGACAAAATCCCACAAGACATGAGGAGAAAATGTGATAATTGAACAAAATCCCACAGGACATGAGGAGATAATGTGATAATTGAACAAAATCCCACAGGACATGAGAAAATGTGATAATTGAACAAACTCCCACAGGACATGAGAAAATGTGATAATTGAACAAAATCCCACGGGACATGAGGAGAAAATGTGATAATTGAACAAAATCCCACAGGACATGAGAAAATGTGATAATTGAACAAAATCCCACGGGACATGAGAAGATGTGATAATTGAACAAAATCCCACAGGACATGAGAAAATGTGATAATTGAACAAAATCCCACAGGACAAAAGGAGAATATGTGATAATTGAACAAAATCCCACAGGACAAGAGGAGAAAATGTGATAATTGAACAAAATCCCACAGGACATGAGGAGAAAATGTGATAATTGAAAAAATTCCACAGAACATGAGGAGAAAATGTGATAATTGATCAAAATCCCACAGGACATAAGGAGAAAATGTGATAATTGAACAAAATCCCACAGGACATGGAGAAAAAATGATAATTGGACAAAATCCCACAGGACATGGAGAAAATGTGATAATTGAACAAAATCACACAGGACATGAGGAGAAAAAGTGATAATTGGACAAAATCCCACAGGACATGGAGAAAATGTGATAATTGAACAAAATCCCACAGGACATGAGGAGAAAATGTGATAATTGAACAAAATCCCACAGGACATGAGGAGAAAAAGTAATAATTGGACAAAATCCCACAGGACATGAGGAGAAAATGTGATAATTGGACAAAATCCCATAGGACATGAGAAAATGTGATAATTGAAAAAATCCCTCAGGCCATGAGGAGAAAATGTGATAATTGAACAAAATCCCAAAGGACCTGAGGAGAAAATGTGATAATTGGACAAAATTCCACAGGACATAACCCATCAATGTTAAAAATGGACAAAATCCCAAGGGACACAACACATCAACGTGAAGTGGACAAAATCCCATAAGACATAACAGCACAAAATACCACAGACATACCCCAACACTGAAAAGTGGACAAAATCCCACAGGACATGAGGAGAAAATGTGATAATTGAACAAAATCCCAAAGGACATGAGGAGAAAATGTGATAATTGGACAAAATTCCACAGGACATAACCCATCAATGTTAAAAATGGACAAAATCCGAAGGGACACAACACATCAACGTGAAGTGGACAAAATCCCATAAGACATAACAGCACCAAATACCACAGACATATCCCAACACTGAAAAGTGGACAAAATCCCACAGGATATGAGGAGAAAATGTGATAATTGAACAAAATCCCACAGGACATGAGGAGAAAATGTGATAATTGAACAAAATCCCACAGAACATGAGGAAAAAATGTGATAATTGAAAAAAATCCCACAGAACATGAGGAAAAAATGTGATAATTGAACAAAATTCCACAGAACATGAGGAGAAAATGTGATAATTGAACAAAATCCCACAGGAAATGAGGAGAAAATGTGATAATTGAACAAAATCCCACAGGACATGAGGAGAAAATGTGATAATTTGAACAAAATCCCACAGGACATGAGGAGAAAGTGATAATTTGAACAAAATCCCACAGGACATGAGGAGAAAGTGATAATTTGAACAAAATCCCACAGGACATGAGGAGAAAATGTGATAATTGTACAAAATCCCACAGGAAATGAGGAGAAAATGTGATAATTGAACAAAATCCCACAGGACATGAGGAGAAAATGTGATAATTGAACAAAATCCCACAGGACATGAGGAGAAAATGTGATAATTGAACAAAATCCCACAGGACATGAGGAGAAAATGTGATAATTGAACAAAATCCCACAGGACATGAGGAGAAAATGTGATAATTGAACAAAATCCCACACGACATGAGGAGAAAATGTGATAATTGAACAAAATCCAACAGGACATGGAGAAAATGTGATAATTGAACAAAATCCCACAGAACATGAGGAGAAAATGTGATAATTGAACAAAATCCCACAGAACATGAGGAGAAAATGTGATAATTGAACAAAATTCCACAGGACATGAGGAGAAAATGTGATAATTCAACAAAATCCCACAGGACATGAGGAGAAAATGTGATAATTTGAACAAAATCCCACAGGACATGAGGAGAAAATGTGATAATTTGAACAAAATCCCACAGGACATGAGGAGAAAAAGTGATAATTGGACAAAATCCCACAGGACATGAGGAGAAAATGTGATAATTGAACAAAATCCCACAGGACATGAGGAGAAAATGTGATAATTGAACAAAATCCCACAGGACATGGAGAAAATGTGATAATTGGACAAAATCCCACAGGACATGAGGAGAAAATGTGATAATTGGACAAAATCCCACAGGACATGAGGAGAAAATGTGATAATTGAACAAAATCACACAGGACATAAGGAGAAAATATGATAATTGGACAAAATCCCACAGGACATGAGGAGAAAATGTGATAATTGGACAAAATCCCACAGAACAGGAGGAGAAAATGTGATAATTTGAACAAAATCCCACAGGCCATGAGGAGAAAATGTGATACTTGAACAAAATCCCTCAGGCCATGAGGAGAAAATGTGATAATTGGACAAAATTCCACAGGACATAACCCATCAATATTAAAAATTGACAAAATCCCAAGGGACACAACACATCAACGTGAAGTGGACAAAATCCCATAAGACATAACGGCACAAAATACCACAGACATATCCCAACACTGCAAAGTGGACAAAATCCCACAAGACATGAGGAGAAAATGTGATAATTGAACAAAATCCCACAGGACATGAGGAGAAAATGTGATAATTGAACAAAATCCCACAGGACATGAGAAAATGTAATAATTGAACAAAATCCCACAGGACATGAGAAAATGTGATAATTGAACCAAATCCCACAGGACATGAGAAAATGTGATAATTGAACAAAATCCCACAAGACAAGAGGAGAAAATGTGATAATTGAACAAAATCCCACAGGACATGAGGAGAAAATATGATAATTGAACAAAATCCCACAGGACATGAGGAGAAAATGTGATAATTGAACAAAATCCCACAGAACATGAGGAGAAAATGTGATAATTGAACAAAATCCCACAGAACATGAGGAGAAAATGTGATAATTGAACAAAATCCCACAGAACATGAGGAGAAAATGTGATAATTGAACAAAATTCCACAGGACATGAGGAGAAAATGTGATAATTGAACAAAATCCCACAGGACATGAGGAGAAAATGTGATAATTGAACAAAATCCCACAGGACATGAGGAGAAAAAGTGATAATTGGACAAAATCCCACAGGACACGAGGAGAAAATGTGATAATTGAACAAAATCACACAGGACATAAGGAGAAAATATGATAATTGGACAAAATCCCACAGGACATGAGGAGAAAATGTGATAATTGGACAAAATCCCACAGAACAGGAGGAGAAAATGTGATATTTTGAACAAAATCCCACAGGCCATGAGGAGAAAATGTGATAATTGAACAAAATCCCTCAGGCCATGAGGAGAAAATGTGATAATTGGACAAAATTCCACAGGACATAACCCATCAATGTTAAAAATGGACAAAATCCGAAGGGACACAACACATCAACGTGAAGTGGACAAAATCCCATAAGACATAACGGCAGAAAATACCACAGACATATCCCAACACTGCAAAGTGGACAAAATCCCACAAGACATGAGGAGAAAATGTGATAATTGAACAAAATCCCACAGGACATGAGGAGATAATGTGATAATTGAACAAAATCCCACAGGACATGAGAAAATGTGATAATTGAACAAACTCCCACAGGACATGAGAAAATGTGATAATTGAACAAAATCCCACGGGACATGAGGAGAAAATGTGATAATTGAACAAAATCCCACAGGACATGAGAAAATGTGATAATTGAACAAAATCCCACGGGACATGAGGAGAAGATGTGATAATTGAACAAAATCCCACAGGACATGAGAAAATGTGATAATTGAACAAAATCCCACAGGACAAAAGGAGAATATGTGATAATTGAACAAAATCCCACAGGACATGAGGAGAAAATGTGATAATTGAACAAAATCCCACAGGACATGAGGAGAAAATGTGATAATTGAAAAAATTCCACAGAACATGAGGAGAAAATGTGATAATTGATCAAAATCCCACAGGACATAAGGAGAAAATGTGATAATTGAACAAAATCCCACAGGACATGGAGAAAAAATGATAATTGGACAAAATCCCACAGGACATGGAGAAAATGTGATAATTGAACAAAATCACACAGGACATGAGGAGAAAAAGTGATAATTGGACAAAATCCCACAGGACATGGAGAAAAAGTGATAATTGAACAAAATCCCACAGGACATGAGGAGAAAATGTTATAATTGAACAAAATCCCACAGGACATGAGGAGAAAAAGTAATAATTGGACAAAATCCCACAGGACATGAGGAGAAAATGTGATAATTGGACAAAATCCCATAGGACATGAGAAAATGTGATAATTGAAAAAATCCCTCAGGCCATGAGGAGAAAATGTGATAATTGAACAAAATCCCAAAGGACCTGAGGAGAAAATGTGATAATTGGACAAAATTCCACAGGACATAACCCATCAATGTTAAAAATGGACAAAATCCCAAGGGACACAACACATCAACGTGAAGTGGACAAAATCCCATAAGACATAACAGCACAAAATACCACAGACATACCCCAACACTGAAAAGTGGACAAAATCCCACAGGACATGAGGAGAAAATGTGATAATTGAACAAAATCCCAAAGGACATGAGGAGAAAATGTGATAATTGGACAAAATTCCACAGGACATAACCCATCAATGTTAAAAATGGACAAAATCCGAAGGGACACAACACATCAACGTGAAGTGGACAAAATCCCATAAGACATAACAGCACCAAATACCACAGACATATCCCAACACTGAAAAGTGGACAAAATCCCACAGGATATGAGGAGAAAATGTGATAATTGAACAAAATCCCACAGGACATGAGGAGAAAATGTGATAATTGAACAAAATCCCACAGAACATGAGGAAAAAATGTGATAATTGAAAAAAATCCCACAGAACATGAGGAAAAAATGTGATAATTGAACAAAATTCCACAGAACATGAGGAGAAAATGTGATAATTGAACAAAATCCCACAGGAAATGAGGAGAAAATGTGATAATTGAACAAAATCCCACAGGACATGAGGAGAAAATGTGATAATTTGAACAAAATCCCACAGGACATGAGGAGAAAGTGATAATTTGAACAAAATCCCACAGGACATGAGGAGAAAGTGATAATTTGAACAAAATCCCACAGGACATGAGGAGAAAATGTGATAATTGTACAAAATCCCACAGGAAATGAGGAGAAAATGTGATAATTGAACAAAATCCCACAGGACATGAGGAGAAAATGTGATAATTGAACAAAATCCCACAGGACATGAGGAGAAAATGTGATAATTGAACAAAATCCCACAGGACATGAGGAGAAAATGTGATAATTGAACAAAATCCCACAGGACATGAGGAGAAAATGTGATAATTGAACAAAATCCCACACGACATGAGGAGAAAATGTGATAATTGAACAAAATCCAACAGGACATGGAGAAAATGTGATAATTGAACAAAATCCCACAGAACATGAGGAGAAAATGTGATAATTGAACAAAATCCCACAGAACATGAGGAGAAAATGTGATAATTGAACAAAATTCCACAGGACATGAGGAGAAAATGTGATAATTCAACAAAATCCCACAGGACATGAGGAGAAAATGTGATAATTTGAACAAAATCCCACAGGACATGAGGAGAAAATGTGATAATTTGAACAAAATCCCACAGGACATGAGGAGAAAAAGTGATAATTGGACAAAATCCCACAGGACATGAGGAGAAAATGTGATAATTGAACAAAATCCCACAGGACATGAGGAGAAAATGTGATAATTGAACAAAATCCCACAGGACATGGAGAAAATGTGATAATTGGACAAAATCCCACAGGACATGAGGAGAAAATGTGATAATTGGACAAAATCCCACAGGACATGAGGAGAAAATGTGATAATTGAACAAAATCACACAGGACATAAGGAGAAAATATGATAATTGGACAAAATCCCACAGGACATGAGGAGAAAATGTGATAATTGGACAAAATCCCACAGAACAGGAGGAGAAAATGTGATAATTTGAACAAAATCCCACAGGCCATGAGGAGAAAATGTGATACTTGAACAAAATCCCTCAGGCCATGAGGAGAAAATGTGATAATTGGACAAAATTCCACAGGACATAACCCATCAATATTAAAAATTGACAAAATCCCAAGGGACACAACACATCAACGTGAAGTGGACAAAATCCCATAAGACATAACGGCACAAAATACCACAGACATATCCCAACACTGCAAAGTGGACAAAATCCCACAAGACATGAGGAGAAAATGTGATAATTGAACAAAATCCCACAGGACATGAGGAGAAAATGTGATAATTGAACAAAATCCCACAGGACATGAGAAAATGTAATAATTGAACAAAATCCCACAGGACATGAGAAAATGTGATAATTGAACAAAATCCCACAGGACATGAGAAAATGTGATAATTGAACAAAATCCCACAAGACAAGAGGAGAAAATGTGATAATTGAACAAAATCCCACAGGACATGAGGAGAAAATATGATAATTGAACAAAATCCCACAGGACATGAGGAGAAAATGTGATAATTGAACAAAATCCCACAGAACATGAGGAGAAAATGTGATAATTGAACAAAATCCCACAGAACATGAGGAGAAAATGTGATAATTGAACAAAATCCCACAGAACATGAGGAGAAAATGTGATAATTGAACAAAATTCCACAGGACATGAGGAGAAAATGTGATAATTGAACAAAATCCCACAGGACATGAGGAGAAAATGTGATAATTTGAACAAAATCCCACAGGACATGAGGAGAAAAAGTGATAATTGGACAAAATCCCACAGGACACGAGGAGAAAATGTGATAATTGAACAAAATCACACAGGACATAAGGAGAAAATATGATAATTGGACAAAATCCCACAGGACATGAGGAGAAAATGTGATAATTGGACAAAATCCCACAGAACAGGAGGAGAAAATGTGATATTTTGAACAAAATCCCACAGGCCATGAGGAGAAAATGTGATAATTGAACAAAATCCCTCAGGCCATGAGGAGAAAATGTGATAATTGGACAAAATTCCACAGGACATAACCCATCAATGTTAAAAATGGACAAAATCCGAAGGGACACAACACATCAACGTGAAGTGGACAAAATCCCATAAGACATAACGGCAGAAAATACCACAGACATATCCCAACACTGCAAAGTGGACAAAATCCCACAAGACATGAGGAGAAAATGTGATAATTGAACAAAATCCCACAGGACATGAGGAGATAATGTGATAATTGAACAAAATCCCACAGGACATGAGAAAATGTGATAATTGAACAAACTCCCACAGGACATGAGAAAATGTGATAATTGAACAAAATCCCACGGGACATGAGGAGAAAATGTGATAATTGAACAAAATCCCACAGGACATGAGAAAATGTGATAATTGAACAAAATCCCACGGGACATGAGGAGAAGATGTGATAATTGAACAAAATCCCACAGGACATGAGAAAATGTGATAATTGAACAAAATCCCACAGGACATGAGAAAATGTGATAATTGAACAAAATCCCACAGGACAAAAGGAGAATATGTGATAATTGAACAAAATCCCACAGGACATGAGGAGAAAATGTGATAATTGAACAAAATCCCACAGGACATGAGGAGAAAATGTGATAATTGAAAAAATTCCACAGAACATGAGGAGAAAATGTGATAATTGATCAAAATCCCACAGGACATAAGGAGAAAATGTGATAATTGAACAAAATCCCACAGGACATGGAGAAAAAATGATAATTGGACAAAATCCCACAGGACATGGAGAAAATGTGATAATTGAACAAAATCACACAGGACATGAGGAGAAAAAGTGATAATTGGACAAAATCCCACAGGACATGGAGAAAAAGTGATAATTGAACAAAATCCCACAGGACATGAGGAGAAAATGTGATAATTGAACAAAATCCCACAGGACATGAGGAGAAAAAGTAATAATTGGACAAAATCCCACAGGACATGAGGAGAAAATGTGATAATTGGACAAAATCCCATAGGACATGAGAAAATGTGATAATTGAAAAAATCCCTCAGGCCATGAGGAGAAAATGTGATAATTGAACAAAATCCCAAAGGACCTGAGGAGAAAATGTGATAATTGGACAAAATTCCACAGGACATAACCCATCAATGTTAAAAATGGACAAAATCCCAAGGGACACAACACATCAACGTGAAGTGGACAAAATCCCATAAGACATAACAGCACAAAATACCACAGACATACCCCAACACTGAAAAGTGGACAAAATCCCACAGGACATGAGGAGAAAATGTGATAATTGAACAAAATCCCAAAGGACATGAGGAGAAAATGTGATAATTGGACAAAATTCCACAGGACATAACCCATCAATGTTAAAAATGGACAAAATCCGAAGGGACACAACACATCAACGTGAAGTGGACAAAATCCCATAAGACATAACAGCACCAAATACCACAGACATATCCCAACACTGAAAAGTGGACAAAATCCCACAGGATATGAGGAGAAAATGTGATAATTGGACAAAATCCCACAGGACATGAGGAGAAAATGTGATAATTTGAACAAAATCACACAGGACATGAGGAGAAAAAGTGATAATTGGACAAAATCCCACAGGACATGGAGAAAATGTGATAATTGAACAAAATCCCACAGGACATGAGGAGAAAATGTGATAACTGAACAAAATCCCACAGGACATGAGGAGAAAATGTGATAATTGAACAAAATCCCACAGGACATGAGGAGAAAAAGTAATAATTGGACAAAATCCCACAGGACATGAGGAGAAAATTTGATAATTGGACAAAATTCCAGAGGACATAACCCATCAATGTTAAAAATGGACAAAATCCCACAGGACATGAGGAAAAAATGTGATAATTGAACAAAATCCCACAAGACATGAGGAGAAAATGTGATAATTGAACAAAATCCCACAGGACATGAGGAGAAAATGTGATAATTGAACAAAATCCCACAAGACATGAGGAGAAAATGTGATAATTGAACAAAATCCCACAGGACATGAGGAGAAAATGTGATAATTTGAGCAAAATCCCACAGGACATGAGGAGAAAATGTGATAATTGGACAAAATCCCACAGGACATGAGGAGAAAATGTGATAATTGGACAAAATCCCACAGGACATGAGGAGAAAATGTGATACTTGGACAAAATCCCACAGGACATGAGGAGAAAATGTGATAATTGGACAAAATCCCAAAGGACATGAGGAGAAAATGTGATAATTGGACAAAATCCCACAGGACATGAGGAGAAAATGTGATAATTGGACAAAATCCCACAGGACATGAGGAGAAAATGTGATACTTGGACAAAATCCCACAGGACATGAGGAGAAAATGTGATACTTGGACAAAATCCCACAGGACATGAGGAGAAAATGTGATAATTGGACAAAATCCCACAGGACATGAGGAGAAAATGTGATAATTGGACAAAATCCCACAGGACATGAAGAGAAAATGTGATAATTGGACAAAATCCCACAGGACATGAGGAGAAAATGTGATAATTGGACAAAATCCCACAGGACATGAGGAGAAAATGTGATAATTTGAACAAAATCCCACAGGCCATGAGGAGAAAATGTGATAATTGAACAAAATCCCTCAGGCCATGAGGAGAAAATGTAATAATTGGACAAAATTCCACAGGACATAACCCAACAATGTTAAAAACGGACAAAATCCCAAGGGACACAACACATCAACGTGAAGTGGGCAAAATCCCATAAGACATAACAGCACAAAATACCACAGACATATCCCAACACTGAAAAGTGGACAAAATCCCATAGGACATGAGGAGAAAAGGTGATAATTGGACAAAATCCCACAGGACATGAGGAGAAAATGTGATAATTGGACAAAATCCCACAGGACATGAGGAGAAAATGTGATAATTGAACAAAATCCCTCAGGACATGAGAAGATGTGATAATTGGACATAATTCCACAGGACATGAAGAGAAAATGTGATAATTGGACAAAATCCCACAGGACATGAGGAGAAAATGTGATAATTGAACAAAATCCCACAGGACATGGAGAAAATGTGATAATTGAACAAAATCCCACAGGACATGAGGAGAAAATGTGATAATTGAACAAAATCCCACAGGACATGAGGAGAAAATGTGATAATTGGACAAAATCCCACAGGACATGAGGAGAAAATGTGATAATTTGAACAAAATCCCACAGGACATGAGGAGAAAAAGTGATGATTGGACAAAATCCGACAGGACATGAGGAGAAAATGTGATAATTGGACAAAATCCCACAGGACATGAGGAGAAAATGTGATAATTGAACAAAATCCCTCAGGACATGAGGAGAAGATGTGATAATTGGACATAATTCCACAGGACATGAGGAGAAAATGTGATAATTGGACAAAATCCCACAGGACATGAGGAGAAAATGTGATAATTGAACAAAATCCCACAGGACATGGAGAAAATGTGATAATTGGACAAAATCCCACAGGACATGAGGAGAAATTGTGATAATTTGAACAAAATCCCACAGGACATGAGGAGAAAAAGTGATAATTGGACAAAATCCCACAGGACATGAGGAGAAAATGTGATAATTGAACAAAATCCCACAGGACATGAGGAGAAAATGTGATAATTGAACAAAATCCCACAGGACATGAGGAGAAAATGTGATAATTGGACAAAATCCCACAGGACATGAGGAGAAACTGTGATAATTTGAACAAAATCCCACAGGACATGAGGAGAAAAAGTGATAATTGGACAAAATCCCACAGGACATGAGGAGAAAATGTGATAATTGAACAAAATCCCACAGGACATGAGGAGAAAATGTGATAATTGAACAAAATCCCACAGGACATGAGGAGAAAATGTGATAATTGAACAAAATCCCACAGGACATGAGGAGAAAAAGAAATAATTAGACAAAATCCCACAGGACATGAGGAGAAAATGTGATAATTGGACAAAATCCCACGGGACATGAGAAAATGTGATAATTGAACAAAATCCCTCAGGCCATGAGGAGAAAATGTGATAATTGGACAAAATTCCACAGGACATAACCCATCAATGTTAAAAATGGACAAAATCCCATAAGACATAACTGCACAAAATACCACAGACATATCCCAACACTGAAAAGTGGACAAAATCCCACAGGACATGAGGAGAAAATGTGATAATTGAAGAAAATCCCACATGACATGAGGAGAAAATGTGATAATTGAACAAAATCCCACAGGACATGAGGAGAAAATGTGATAATTGAACAAAATCCCACAGGACATGAGGAGAAAATGTGATAATTGAACAAAATCCCACAAGACATGAGGAGAAAATGTGATAATTGAACAAAATCCCACAGGATATGAGGAGAAAAAGTAATAATTGGACAAAATCCCACAAGACATGAGGAGAAAATGTGATAATTGGACAAAATCCCACAGGACATGAGGAGAAAATGTGATAATTGGACAAAATCCCACAGGACATGAGGAAAAAATGTGATAATTGGACAAAATCCCACAGGACATGAGGAGAAAATGTGATAATTGGACAAAATCCCACAGGACATGAGGAGAAAAAGTGATAATTGGACAAAATCCCACAGGATATGAGGAGAAAATGTGATAATTGGACTAAATCCCACAGGAAATGAGGAGAAAATGTGATAATTGGACAAAATCCCACAGGACATGAGGAGAAAATGTGATAATTGGACAAAATCCCACAGGACATGAGGAGAAAATGTGATAATTGGACAAAATCCCACAGGACATGGAGAAAATGTGATAATTGGACAAAATCCCACAGGACATGAGGAGAGAATGTGATAATTTGAACAAAATCCCACAGGCCATGAGGAGAAAATGTGATAATTGAACAAAATCCCAAAGGACATGAGGAGAAAATGTGATAATTGGACAAAATTCCACAGGACATAACCCATCAATGTTAAAAATGGACAAAATCCGAAGGGACACAACACATCAACGTGAAGTGGACAAAATCCCATAAGACATAACTGCACAAAATACCACAGACATATCCCAACACTGAAAAGTGGACAAAATCCCACAGGATATAACAGCACGTTGTGAAAAAGGAGAAAATCTCGCAAAAAAATAAAGTATGAAAAATCGCACAGGACATAACACAAAATGTGAAAATTGGGAAAAAATCCACATGACTTAACACCACTATGGGAAAATTGGACAAAATTCCACAGGAAATAACCCATCAATGTTAAAATTTGACAAAATCCCACAGGACATAACACATCGATGTGAAGTGGACAAAATCCCATGACATAACCGAACAAAGGGGAAAAATGGACAAAATACCACAAGACATATCCCAACAATGTGAAAAGTGGACAAAATGCCACAGGTCATATCACGTCAATGAAAAAAGTTGAAAAAAAATCCTACAGGAAATAACCCGACAACGTGAAAAGTGGACAAAATCCTACAAGACATTACCACACACTGCAAAAATTGGAAAAATTCCACTGGAAACAACCCAACTATGTGAAAAATGGACAAAATTCCACAGCATATAACACCAAACTGAAAAGTGGACAAAATTCCACAGCATATAACACCAAACTGAAAAGTGGACAAAATTTCCCAGGGCAACACCACAATGTGAAAATTGGACAAAATCCCACAAAGTGAGATGTGATCAAAATCCTTGTACATAACCCCAGTGTGAAAAGTGGACAAAATCCCAAAACATAACTCCACACTGTGAAAAGTGGACAAAATTTCATATGACTTAAAGTTGAACAGTGGACAAAATCTCAAATGAAATAAACCCTACACTGTGAAATACACAAAATCCCACAGGAAATAATCGCACAATGTGAAAGGTGGACAAAATCCTGCAGGACATAACTCCACACCGTGAAAGGGACAAAATCCCACAGGAAATAACACCAGAATGTTAAACGTGAACAAAATCATACGGGACATAACCTCACACTGTGAAAAGTGGACAAAATCCAACGGATCACCCCACAATGTGAAGTGAAAAAATTCCCACAGGACATAGCCCCACACTGAAAAGTGGATAAAATCCCATAGGACATAACGCCACAATGTGAACAGTGTAAAAAATCCTACAAGACAACCCATTAATGTGAAGTCGACAAAAAACCATAAGAGATAACCCCACTGTGAAAAGTGGATAAAATCCCAAAAGAAATAACCCAACAATGTGAAAAGAGGACAAAATACCACAGGACAAGACCCCACAGAGTGAAGAGTGGACAAAATCACATAGGACATACCCAACAATGTTAAAAGTGGACAAAATCCCAAAGGACATAGCATATCAGTATGAAAAGTGGACAAAATAGCACAAGACATAACCCCACGAGGCGAAAAGAAGGCAAAATACCAAGTATATAACCCCACACTGTGAAGTGGACAAAATCCCACAAGGCATAACTCTACACTGTGAAAAGTGGGAAAATCCCATGACATAACTGCACACCGTGAGAAGTGGACAAAATACCACAGGATATAACCCCACAATGTGAAGTGAACAAAATCCCACAGGATATAACCCCACAATGTGAAGTGAACAAAATCCCACAGGATATAACACCACAATGTGAAGTGAACAAAATCCCACAGGACATAACCCCTCTGTGAAAAGTGAACGAAATCCCATAGGACATAATCCCACAATGTGAAGTGGAAAAAAATACCACAATGCAAAAAGTGGACAAAATCTCATAGGACATAATGCCACAATGTGAACAGTTGTCAAAATCGTACAGGACGTAAGCTTTCAATGTGAAAAGTGGACAAAATCTCATAGGACATAATGCCACAATGTGAACAGTTGTCAAAATCGTACAGGACGTAAGCTTTCAATGTGAAAAGTGGACAAAATCTCATAGGACATAATGCCACAATGTGAACAGTTGTCAAAATCGTACAGGACGTAAGCTTTCAATGTGAAAAGTGGACAAAATCTCATAGGACATAATGCCACAATGTGAACAGTTGTCAAAATCGTACAGGACGTAAGCTTTCAATGTGAAAAGTGGACAAAATCCCAACAGACAACTCACTGTAAATAGGGGAAAAAAATCCCTCAGGAAATAACTACACACTGTGAAGGGGACAAAATTCCACAGGACATGACACATCGTTGTGAAAAGTGGACAAAAACACATAGAATATAACCCCACACTGTGAAAAGTGGACAAAATCCCATGACATAACCCAACAATATGAAGTGGGCAAAATCCAACAGAACATAACTGGAAAATGTGAAGTGGACAAAATCCCACAGGATAAAACCCCACAATATGAAGTGGCCAAAATCTGAAAATGTGAAAATTGGACTAAATCCCACAAGACATAACCCATAATGTGGAAAGTGGACAAAATATCATAGGACATAACGGCACATTGTGAAAAGTAGAATAAATCCTACAGGACATAACCCATCAATGTGAAAAGTGGACAAAATCCCACAAGACAACCCATAAAGTGAAAAAGTGGACACAATCCCATATGACATAATCCAACAATGCAAAAAGTGGACAAAATCGCACACTACCTAACCCCACAATGTGAAAAGTAGACCAAATTCAACAGGACTTAACCCCACAATGTGAAAAGTGGAAAAAATCCCACAGAGCATAACCCATCAATGAGAAAAGTGGACTCCATTTCATAAGACAACCCCACAATGTCAAAATTGGACAAAATCCCGCATTCCATAACCCAGCACTGTAAAAACTTGACAAAATCCAGCAATATGAAAAGTGGACATAACCACACAATGTAAAGTGGACAATATCCCACAGGACATAACTCATCAATGTGAAAAGTGAACAAAATCCCACAATGTGAAGTGGACAAAATACCACACGACATAACCAATCAATGAAAAGAGAACAAAATCCCACAATGTGAAAATTAGACAAAATCCCACAGGACATAACCCCATAATGTGAAAAGGGGTAAAAATCCTATAGGACATAACACACAATGTGACAAAATCCAACAATGTGAAAAGTGGACAAAACCCCCATAGGACATAACCCGATGATTTAAAGTGGACAAAACACCACAATGTGAAAAATGGACAAAATCTCACAGAACATAACCCATCAAAGTTAAAGGTAGAAAAATCAAACAGGAGATAACCCATTAATGTGAAAAGTGGAAAACATCCCACAGGACATAACCTATTAATGTGAAAAGTGGAAAACATCCCACAGGACATAACTATTTAATGTGAAAAGTGGAAAATATCCCACAGGACATAACCCATTAATGTGAAAAGTGGAAAACATCCCACAGGACATAACTATTTAATGTGAAAAGTGGAAACAATCCCACAGGACATAACTATTTAATGTGAAAAGTGGAAAATATCCCACAGGACATAACCCATTAATGCGGAAAGTGGAAAACATCCCACAGGACATAACCCATTAATGTGAAAAGTGGAAACAATCCTAGAGGAAATAACACATCAATGTGAAAAGTGAAAGAATTCCACAATGTGAAAAGTGGACAAAATCCTACAGAACATGGCTCATCAATGTGAAAAGTGGAAAAATCCCAAAGGACATAACACATTAATGTGATAAGTTAATAAAATCCCACAATGTGAAGTGTACAAAACCCCACAGGACATAACCCATCAATGTGAAAAGTGGACAAAATCCCACAGGAAAAAACCCATATAAAAAAATAGTGGACAAGATCTCAAAGGACATAACTCATCAATGTGAAATGTGGACATAATTCCATAGGACATAAACCCACAATGTGAAAAGTGGACAAAATCCCACAGGACATAACCCATCAATGTGAAGTGAACAAAATCCCACATGATATAACTCGTCAATGTGAAAAGTGGACAAAATCCCATAGGACAACACATCAATGTGAAAAGTGGACATAATTCCATAGGAGATAACCCTACAACGTGAAAAGTGGACAAAATCCCATACGACATAACACATCAATGTGGAAAGTGACAAAATTCCACAGGACATAATCCCACAATGTGAAAAAAGGACAAAATCCGCCAGGACATAACCCATCAATGTGAAAAGTAGACAAAATACAATAGTAGACTACAGTAAATTAAACAATTTTAGTAGTTTTTTTTTATCTAGGACTTAATAGAACACATTAATGAACCATTTCGTGTTGATGTGCATATGTACAACATTTACTTTTGAGTATGCATTAAAAGAACATATCTGCCATTTAATCGAATTATTTTATCCATATTTGATAACTGCAGGATTTTTTTGTTTTTTTATTTTGTTCTCTCTGTTCAGGATATTGCACGACAAAAAGCTGAACTATTCATCCTGTCTTCACGGGCCACCAACAGATGTTGTGCACGATAGTTCAGCTTTGTGTAGTTGTTAAATTATGTTTCTCCTACTGATTGCCTTGACTTTAGAGCGTTTGATTTTGCTTCTGAATCAGGTTGCAAACAAATCACAAGAATGTCTAGTAGTTGCTTGGCCCTGGTTCCCCTGATGTGTCATACTCTTGTAATATATATTCAAAATTTCAAGCACACCGGGATGGCATATTGATTAATCTTTTACATTTGAATTGTTCACAATTATATAAAAGGGTTGAGACTACTGTTCTCTTAAATGAAAATAGGGTCAACATAATTGATAACCTCGTCTTTTCTCATACATTAATATAGCAAATGAAGGACAAACCCTGGTTCAATGATGATAGACTTTATTAGAAGCAGCAAGAGGTTTATCATCTTTGGAGATGTAGATCGAATTTTACTTGAAATAATTATACTCTGCTTAGAGCTGTTTATCAGTGTTTACGCTTCGACAGTAAACTAATATAATTTTAGCTATAAATGCAAATCTTTCTAGTACAGCCCAGGAACATAAAAGGTGGGCTATCCTCAAATCTGCAAACAATTCCTCCTTTGCTTAAAACAGATGGCTCTGTTACTGACTGTTCAAAGGAAAAGGCAACAATTTTGGTTGATATGATTGACAGTATGCAGAGCAATGAGAAACCCAATTTTCCTTAATCCTGTTTTCCTGAAACTAAAGTAATTGTAGTTTGGCTTTTCTGATCTGTGAAATTGAAACTCTTTTACTGGACCTTGATGCTTATGGAGGTGCAGATACAAATAATGGCATTTTTCCTTTATTTTATAGACCGCTGATTTCTTACCTCCAAAGAGTTCTGTTATTTTTTCACCGGCTAACAGAAAGATGTTCTTTTAGAAAATGTGGATGAATTTGTAATAATTCATTTGATAAATGTGTTTGTGGTAGCTCTGGTCAGTGATTACCGCCCCACTTTTACAAGCTTTTTTTTTTAAGCTCTTTGGCAAAATGTCTAAATATGTACTCTAAAGGTATCTGTTCCCTAGTTTGCTGTTTGGCTTTTGCAAAGGCCTTGGAGCATGGAATAGCTGTACAGAAATCCTTTGAGTGTGGTCAGGAAGTTTGTATGCTAGGCCTTCCTTTTAGTCCTGCCTATGGCCGTGTTAACCATAAGGCCATTTCTTCAAGTTAAACAAATGGGAGTATGTGGGTCTTTCCTTAGTATCATTGTTGAATTTGAAATTAAAGAATTGCAATGAGTTGTTGATGTAAAATCTAGAATTCCACATCGTAGTGTTTTCGGGCAATTAGTTTTCATGTTATATACGCATACGGAGTTTCTGCTTATAATATAGTTGCATATGAAAATGATGCTTTTCTCTTCATATCGATACCATTCCCTGAATATTAGACCTATGGTTGTTGAATCCATCAATAAAGATGTAGCTAAAATAAGTCATGATGCCAATAACGGGGATGAAGTTGAACTCTTAATAAAATTCAAAGTATGATTGTAAGTAGGTCTACAAACAGCGGCTCTTCAACACCCTATTCTTCACGTTGATAATGTCTCGTTAATTGTATATCATTCACTAAAAATTCTAAGTGCAATTCTTGATTTCAAATTTACTTACGAGAATCACATTTGGTCTGTTTCTTCTTCCACTCCAAAAAACTGGCTTACCGATATACTGTAGTATCTTAAGATTTGAGGTGATCTATCTATCTTAGGGAAATATTTCAAGTCTAGACCCCTAATATTGATATTGTATGGGATCGTCGTTCAATTAATTATTTGAGCATCTTGCATGAGAGTTTTCATAAATCTGACCATCCTGTGCATTCAGATCTCCCAAGATCCAGTACGTAATGATGCACTCCATTCTAAGGGGCTCAATGTTACACAATATTCTAGAAGTTTTATTCCAACTGTGACCACATTGTGGAATGACTTTCTTAATCTCGTGGCTGAATCAGTGGAATTTCAGGAGTTCAAACTTATTACAAATACTTTCCTGTTGAACAAGTTGACATAAATCGACAGGTTGACATAAATCTCGTTCAAGTTCTCATGCAAATCTTGAGAGGTGAAGTTTGAAAACCTCATATCCTTTTACTTGAACACGGCAATTACCAAATTCCAATTACTGGTCTAAAAAAAGTGAGCTAAGTACTGTAACATTAGGTCATGCACATATAGCACGAGACATAAGGAAAATGGAAGTCTTTAAATCCAAGTGGAAGTGTAAATTAGATAATATGAATGGCGCAGTTTGTGTAAGGGGTTAGAGAAACTGCTGACCCACCTTTAGTGTGAATGCAAGAAACATTTCCTTTGGACATTTTATTCCACATGGATGTGTTCACGATTCAAGAGTTAATATTCCAATGTGGCAGAAGGGGCTTTAATTTACTCTACAAGCCCCCCCCCCCACCCCCTCTGTTAATGGCTTAATAAGGAATGCAAATATTTATAGCTAGATTGTTAATGAATATACATACTAAGGACACACTAAGTGTTTCCCAAGAACACGAGACCAAAACTAATAGAAGAATAAGCATGGGATGGAGAGCTTTTGGTAAACAAAATGAGATTATGAGGAGTAAAATGCCCCTTTCTCAAAAACAGAAAAACCAAAGCATTCAATCAGATGGTCCTACCAGTTTCAACTTTTCCATCAGAAACTTGGAGACACTCTAAAGCCTTAGAACATATGATAGTTACAACTCAGAGAGCTATGGAAAGAATCCTGGAAATAACACTCCTATACAGAAAAAGAGCAGCATGGATACGAGAGCAAA
>NC_090755.1:1092606-1095106 GCF_036898095.1 Palaemon carinicauda | reverse complement strand
TGACTTAACAACCACTCATTACCCAAGGTAATGCTGACCTTGACTTAACAACCTCTCATTACCAAACCTAATGCTGACCTTAAATTAACAATCCCTCATTACCAAAGGTAATACTGACCTTGACTTAACAAACACTCATTACCAAAGTTAATGTTGACCTTGACTTCATGACCAATTATTAGCAAAGATAAGGATGACCTTAACTTAAGTACCATTCATTACCAAAGGTAATATTGACCTTGACTTAACAACCATTCATTGCTAAAAGTAATGCTGACTTCGATTTAACAACTGCTCATTAACAAAACTAATGCTGACCTTGACTTAATAACCACTCATTGTCCAAGGTATTACTGACCTTAACGGCTATTCATTCCCAAAAGTAATGCTAACCTTGACATAACCACTCATTACCAAACCTAATGCTGACCTTGAATTAACAACCACTCATTACCAAAGATAATGCTGACCTTGACTTAACAGTCACTCATTACCAAACCTAATGCTAGCCTTGACTTAACAACCACTCATTACCAAAGGTATTACACACCTTGATTTAACAACTGCTCATTAGCAAATCTAATGCTGACCTTGACTTAACATCAGGCCAAACATGGTAGGACCCCAGAAGAATGATTGAAAAAACGAGGGAGGATTAGTAATAGGATTTTGGGCCTCTATCTTCGAGCTTGGAAAGAAAAATGGATACAGTGGGCTAAGATCATGATTGTCGATTCATTGTCCAAACATAAATGAGTAGAGATAGACTATCCAATTTTACACTTTCTAGACAGGGAAAAAGATGGAAACGATCTTGAAATATTTGGAATATTCAAAAGATATTAGGCTCCATGTTTGAGATATCCTACCCACCACGAAAAACAGGAAAGTGGAACTAGGTAAAGCTGAAGATAGAAGTTCTTGAAAGATTAAGAAGTTTGGCATCTATATCAAGTTAGAAGAGACCAAAGGGAACGGATGACAACCATAAATAAAAATATTTCAGCAGTTGAGGGGGGCGGGATGAGAGGAGGCTGTCATGAAGACAAAGTGATGGCAAATGGGTTGTAACGAAAGTACTCACTCGTGTTATAACATGAATAAGGCACAAAGAGAACTAAGGTCGGGAGGGAATGCTCATACAGATTAGATTTGATCAACTTGTGAAAGAGGAATAAAGGTGAAATGAGGATCAGGCAGAAAAAAAATGAAATCCTCATGAATGCACGTCTCACTATTGTGGTAGTAGACGGACACACACTCACTCTCTCTCTCTCTCTCTCTCTCTCTCTCTCTCTCTCTCTCTCTCTCTCTCTCTCTCTCTCTCTCTCTCTCTCTCTCTCTCTCTCTCTATATATATATATATATATATATATATATATATATATATATATATATATATATATATATATATATATTATACACGGATACACACACACACATATATATATATATATATATATATATATATATATATATATATATATATATATATATATATATATATATATATATATATATATATAACTGTTGAAGGTAGGAACGAGAATCACACAGAGTAACTTTCCTCTTTGCAATTTACATACTAATAAAAATGTAAAGCAGTAAAGATACAGTTGAAGAGAGAGAGAGAGAGAGAGAGAGAGAGAGAGAGAGAGAGAGAGAGAGAGAGAGAGAGAGAGAGAGAGAGAGAGAGAGAGAGAGAGTGTGTGTGTGTGTTTAATCATATATATACTGTATGTATATATATATATATATATAGATTTTTTTTAACCAAATTTCTACAACTAAACCCCCTAAACTCCCAACACAACCCGATCAGCAATAGCAATTATCATCGTATTGCAGGAAAAAAAATAAATTTCCCCTATCGCCACTCCCCTCTTCCTCTGTTGCCATGACAACATCACACACCTTTTGCACCATGTGCCAAAATCTATCGTTCTCTCCCTATCTCTATATCTCTATTTCTCTCTATCTCTATCTCTCTCATGAATGGTAAAAGCAAAAAAAAAGTTAATATTAGGATCGTAGTAAGTTAATTATGTATACTTAAGAACTATTTCAGTAAGTATGAATATTTTACATCCTTTTCACCAATGTGTTCTTAGGAGATTTTATCTTAATGTTACTCAATATTTCCTTTTCCCTCGTTCCTTTCCTCACTGGCTATTTTCCCTGTTGGAGCCCTAGGCTTATAGCATTCTGCTTTTCCAACTAGGGTTGTAGTTTAGCAATTAATATTAATAATAATAATAATAATAATAATAATAATAATAATAATAATAATCATCATCATCATCATCATCTCTTGCAAGAAACGACAGATCACATCTCTCGTATTTTCTCTCCTGCAAAGTCACTCACTCTCACTCTTTCCCTCTCTCCCTCATGAATGGGAAAAGCCCCTGGAGCTCCCTCTGCACAAACTACGTATGGAGGGAGGCAGGGGGAAGTGTAGAGATGGAGGAGGAGGAGGAGGAGGGGGTTGGCGATGGCA
>NC_090755.1:1002606-1087606 GCF_036898095.1 Palaemon carinicauda | reverse complement strand
GAAAATAAAGGATGTGGAAGAGGAGTGAGATAGAGGATTAGTGGATAGCGAAAAATGCGGGACTTTCAGAAGAATAAAGATAGTAAGAGTAAAGGTTGGACACTATGCAAATATAAAGCATGCAATACTGGTTTTCAAAAATTCACACTCGGAAATGGTCTTTTATTTTAGGATTTTATTTAGATGTTACATACATAGAGGAGTGAACTAATGTCTAATAAACTTAAAGTATATATTTATATTCATATATATATATATATATATATATATATATATATATATATATATATATATATATATATATATATATATACATGTATGTATATTATATATATATATATATATATATATTTATGTATATTATATATTTATATATAATATATATATTTATATATATATATATTTATATATATATATATATTCATATATATATATATATATATATATATATATATATATATATATATATCTATATATATATATTCGTATATATATATATTCGTATATATATATATATATATAGAGAGAGAGAGAGAGAGAGAGAGAGAGAGAGAGAGAGAGAGAGAGAGAGAGAGAGAGAGAGAGAGAGAGAGAGAGAGAGAGAGAGAGAGAGATGCGCATCACTTCATGTAAAACCCAAAACCTACAAATGAGAAAGAATGAAATTACAATAAGAAACTAGACGAACAAATTACAAGATGCACCACTAAAAGTACTTGAACTTCGACCTTTAAAATTCACGTTTGATGACCTTCATATTTAGTAAATCAATCTCAATCAATATGCAAATATTACCCCTTATATACACCCAGCTACGATGAATCCAACCCGTCAAAAATCCGTGACATTTACCTTTGAACTTTATGGGCCCACAATGAACAATTATTTGGCAATTGCCAACAAAACTTATTGATAATAAGGGATGCTGAAAACCAACAACCAGCATTGAGGTATTGAAAAAAATTATGATCTTGATATTATAATAAAGGTTAAACTCGATTATTAGAGAATTAATGATAGAGTTTACTGATTTAAATGGAGAATCAATGATAGAATTTACTCATTTGAATTGAGAGAATTAATGATAGAATTTACTTATTTAAGTGATAGAAGACAAAATTTAATATTCCAAATTGAGCGAATTAATGATAGAATTTACTTATTAAAACGAGAGAATTAATGATAGAATTTACTTATTAAAACGAGAGAACTAATGATAGAATTTACTCATTTAATTTGAGAGAATTATGGAATTTACTCATTAAATTTAGAACTGCTGATAGATTTACTCATCTAAATGAGAGAATTAATGACAGAATTTAATCATTTAACTTGAGAGAATTAATGATAGAACTTCTCATTTATTTAAAGTGACAGAATTAATGATAGAATTTACTCATTTAAATGAGACTTCATGACAATTTACTCATTAAATTTGAGAGAATTAATGATAAAATTTACTTAATTAAATTGAGCCAAAGATGCCTTTGCCAAAATCCAACTAAAAATGTTCATTCAGTGAGAGTAGCAAATACCTGACCACCCATAATCCCACACAGACATATACAGACACAAAATATATGAAGTCTTTTAAATTCCTTATCCCTGATCTGAATATTAATATCTGATACTATTGTTTAATTAGATAACTGTGCTGCAGTATAAGATTTTTCATCCTGCTGACAATCCTTTGCAGTCGGATCTTCACAGATTATACTATTCACCACATCATACTAAAGTCTTGTACTTCCTTTATCAAAGCTTAATATTAGAATATTCCAGAACTTTTATCCTGACAGTGACCATAGAGTGGAGTGATATTCCAAATTAAATAATTGAAATTTGTCTCGCATAGTTTTTTGTTGGATTGTTTGGTATAGGTCTAGATTCATGAAATGTTTATGATCTAAACATTTCATTTAATGTTAATCCTATTTCATATATGTTCTTTAATTCTCTAATTCTTTTCCACCATAGGCTGCTGGGCACCTTGGCTTGAGCAATCTTTTCCATTACGGTTGAGGTTTGGTTTTAACGGTAGTAGTAGTATTAGTATTAGTATTAGTAGTAGTAGTAGTAGTAGTAGTAATAATAATAATAATAATAGATTATTTTTAAATGTTTATGAAAATGATTTATAGGTGATTAACGTGTCTGCAGTATATCTTCACTGCACTTCACATTGTTACCATGACGAAGAGATACAGTTCACCAATTTCAACAAGGATTGAAAACACTAATGCAGACACTGTCTTTTTCTTGGGAGTTGAAACTAAGCTTCATAATGTGTCTTATGCTAGGCAGTAAATTTGGCTTACTGTATATACTCTAAAACATTTCAGAGAACAGTTGCTTTGAACAACACGTCATGGTTGGCGTGCTAGCTCGCAAGTTTTTATCAAACTTTTACTTTTGGTTTTTATAAGTTAAGTATGAGACTAAGCATAATAGTTTTTCAGTATGGTAAATGAATATCCTATTGCTGGTGATCTTTTAGTTCGCTACTGCACAAAAACATTTACCAATGCACCTTTAGAAAACATGTCTGATTCTGGTTTTTATGCAAGAAATTGGAAGAATCCTTGAAAAGGCTAAGTTCCTATGTGTTTTTCGCACGTTAAGAAAGCATTGGGAATGTTGTAGGCTTGAGGAAGTTCAAAATATTGTTATATCATCCAATAGGAAATATTTTTAATGATGCTTGGAAAATCTTTAATAAATCTATAGGCTGCTAAGAAGAATAATGAGACATTTAAAACACTTCCTTGTGGAGTACCATTTTCATTATTTTATATCTTGAATTTGCAGGGATTGAGTTTTTTTTTTTTATGAACAAGGTCACTAGCTTTGCACACTGATATTATATGGTGTTACTTGTTTCAATGTATATATCACGGTAACATATGCCTCTTGAGTGTCAAAGAAAAACTCCATTTATTAAGTCTTAAACTCAAACTCACTAAGAATATGGTCCTCTAAATTACATAACTGACCAAGAGATATATTTTACTTTAAACCATCCCAGTTGAAAGGATTACTATAATTAGCTTATTTTATATGCATCATGTTTTATAATCCACATTTCCAATGTTTCAGAAAGAAACGTTTAGTCCACAGCAAATCAGAGAATGAAGATAAACAGCTGGCAGGCCTGAATATTTGTTAATTTAAAAGCTAATGCCTTAATTGGGATTATTAATATCATGGGGCGTAGCTTTACTAGCCCATCGTGTCAAATGACTCCCACAGATTTGGCTCGAATAAATTTGGGAGAGATAAATTATATCATATATTAAATCTTATTGATAAAAGACAAATTCGACAAAAAGTCTATAAATAAAATTTTAAATGAGCTACTACAAGAGGAAAGGGAAAATTCTAGTTCTTGAATTCAGAATAATGTAAAAAACCACTGTTCTTCATGTCTTAGAACTTATGGTCTTGAACTTGCTGTTTTTGTTTCAAATGGATGGAAGTGTGGAATGAATACTATAAGACCGAGCACTGGGGCCAAGGGGGTCACTCAATACCAAAGTATATCAAGAAGAAAACATCGAAGTTGGAAGATAAAATTAAAAGAGAAAGAGGTTGAATATCAGCATGGAAGAAAGGCAGCAGGAAGCATGCAAAATCATTATGTTGTCAGGTTTTCCAATATACTTGCTTTTGCCAAATGCTATACAGTGCTAGAGTTGTTTGCTTAATATATATCCTAGTGGTCTCATTACATCTTTAAACATTCCTAAATTTTTGTCCAATCTCATGAATTGGTGTTAAGTGATATACTGAAAATATATTTGACTTTTAAAACTATTTCCCTTTTGCTAATTCATTTCTAGATCTTGCTATTACCCAATTTCAAAATGTTGTAATGTTTTGAAAATAATAAACTAATTTTTGGAATCTCAACTTTGAGGGTTAAAATCCAAGACATTTTAAAAGCATCCATATATTAAGTTTTATTTTAGTGCTGATTTGTGTTATTGATAAATCAATTCAATTCCTCAGATCATCACAAGAATTTTGGGGGATATATTCATCAGCAGAATTACAAACAAAATTTGTGATTGAATTCATAGTTTCAGTTCGATCACTTGAAAGATAATGTGATGGCATTTGCCTGATGGAAGTTTACCAGCCCTATGAATCAAATTTCTCTTTTACAGATCTGGCCGAATTAATTAGGGAGATAAAATACATAAATATCAAATCTTATTGGTGAAAAACTAAGTTAGAAATTAAAACCTACGATAAATATATATTTACATTTTATCTATTAAGCCCATGCTTCTTAAAACTTAAAAACATTAAAATCTTGGGGGGGGGGAAGAAGAAAAAAAATCCAGAATTGGATGAAATGCCAGATCAAGTTTTCAGACCAAAACATAAATCTGTGTGTTTTAAAAACAGTACAGTCACAAAATATACAATGGATGGTTAAAATAGAGCCATACTTACTGCATTTGATGACAGTTTTGTAAGGTGTACAAATTAAAAAAACATGCATCCGATTTGTACGACCCATATGCAATCTTGCTGAGTTACAAAATAAAGCATGTATTTTTCTCAATCTACTGTATTCATATTCGATTTTACAGTTATTTATTCATCACTAGTCTATATTCTTATATAGCATAATCTAATATACGCCATCTTAACCTACAGTATTTACCAAAGATATAGATCATACAAAGAAGTGATCTGGCAGTAATATAATTGCTGGTATCTTCTAACTATATGGATTTCACATGGATTAGAATACAACAAAGTCACCTACTAATGATGATACCTATGGTAGCAAAGTTATTAAATTTATACTGTATCTTGCAGATCACGAGGGACTAAGATCTAAGTTTGGTTTGCTTTGTCAACATCCTTAAAAAAAAGATATTGTCGGGAGCATGTAATGCCATAGAAGAAAGCAGAAACATGAAACTCAGGATTGCTATTTTACATGTCTACTTTATTCATCATCATCATTGCCAACAACACTTACATGATAAACTTCATCTAGTATGGGCTGCATTAGTCCTTATACCAGGATTTAATCCCTACCAGTGTAAATAATGGATCAGCTAGCAAGCTTATACCAGGATTTAATCCCTACCAGTGTAAATAATGGATCAGCTAGCAAGTGGGCGACAAGTGTCATCTAATTTTAAAAGGAGGTCAGAAACATCCTTAAGAGGTGGTAAGTATCTGTGGCATATTCATCACCTAGGAGTTATGTAATGATGTCGATGCTTTTAAGGTCATTGACCAATCACGATGAGACACAGCAATATTAGTAGAACATAACATGATACTTTCCGCCACCCAACTAAGAGTAGGGGATGCAAGACACTTTTGAACTTTCAACAGGCTAGAACATATAACATACCTGAATTCTACAGGTGAATAGTTGCGGTTTAACTTTACTTTTTTTCAAGTATTACAGTAATCAAGAGTATATTGAAAGTCAAGTGCAAATAATTAACAAAAGTCAATCCACATAGCTCAAGACTAGAGAAATAGAGCATCAATATGCAAAACTTCTCCAGTTAATTGGTAACCACACAGGACAGGCTTGGAAAACTCTTTCCCAAGACAAGCGACTAAGAGGATGGATGGTAAACAAAGTACTGTATATATTATGGCTGAGCTTGAGGACTTGATCATTCGTCGAGACACAAAAGTATCCCATAGGTATAACTATTAAGGGGGTTTGATATAAACAGTACACTGTCAGATGAAAGAAAATTATAAAAAATCTGTATGATTTCATCTACTAGTAAAACTGAAAAACTTAGACTTAGCATACCAATGTTTCTTTGACGTCCTGGAATATAACTCCAAAAAATTGGGATGCCTATCTCAAGGCAGTAAGCTTCACACTTTGGACTGTGATGTTCGCATAAAATTTCAGTTACATGAACGAGAGACAAATAAAACTAGCTCCTCACTAAGGTATTATTATTATTAGTAGTATTATCATCATTATGACTTGCTAAGCTACAACCCTAGTTGGAAAAGCAGGATGCTATAAGCCCAGAGGCTCCAACAGGGAAAATAGCCCAGTGAGGAAAGGAAACAAGGAAAAATAAAATTTTTGAGAGGAGTAAAAACATTAAAATAAATATCTCCTATATAAACTATAAAAACTAACAAAACAGGAGGAAGAGAAACAAGACAGAATAGCGAGACCAAGTGTATCCTCAAGCAAGAGAACTCTAACCCAAGACAGTGGAAGACCATGGTACAGAGGCTATGGCACTACCCAAGACTAGAGAACAATGGTTTGATTTTGGAGTGTCCTTCCCAGAAAAGAGTTGCTTACCATAGCTAAAGTCTCTCTTCTACCTTTAGCAAGAGGAAAGTTGCAACTGAACAATTACAATGCAGTATTCCCTTGGGCGAAGAAGAATTGTGTGGTAATCTCAGTTTTGTCGAGTGTATGAGGAAAAGGAGAATAAGTAAAGAATAGGCCAGACTATTAGCTGTGTGTATGTGTAGGCAAAGGGAAAATGAAACGTGACCAGAGAGAAGGATCCAATGTAGTACTGTCTGTCTAGTCAAAAGACTCCATAACTCTCTAGTGGTAGTATCTCAATGGGTGATTGGAAAATGAATTATAACTAGCACCTAATTGTTGTTTAATCCCGTGTACCGAAATGACTGTGACAAATAGAGGTGATTTAATGCTAACTACAGAAGTGTATTAACCCTTTTACCCCCAGGCTATTTGGAAATTTCCAACCCTTAACCCCCAGGGGTTATTTTTTTTCAAGCACATTTTGCAGTATATTTTTGTTTAAATTGCTCTAACAGCCTTAATTTTCATCATAGAGAGGTCAGGTTGGTCTCATTCTCTTGGAAAATGACTGAAGTTTCTCAAAAAAAATTATAAAAAATATGCAAAAAAAATGTAAATAGCAGTTTTTTGCAAGGACGTACCGGTACGTCTATGGGGGTAAAGGGATGAGTTTTGTGAAACGTACCAGTACGTCCTTTGGGGGTAAAAGGGTTAAAATTGGTCACAAAAGAGGATAAACTTCACAGACATGATGGTATTGCTCCAAGTATTTTATTAAAATTCAATTTTGTTCACAGTTAGTCTTCATAACTTGCGAAAAATTAAATTTTCCCTCCAAACATGATAGTACATCACTAAAATGTTATGATAAATATGGGATACAAAGGTTGCATAACATTATTACCTGTCAAACTGACTTAAATGTAAATTATGACAAGGTTACCTTCGCCTTATGGATGACCAAACCTTCTACAATATGTTCAAGGGAGGAGCCAAACCCTTCGTAATCATCTCATGAAAGTAAAGACCTCTATTGAAGATCACTGTTCATGGTGGACAACTTGATTGCTTTGGCTGTTTCTATTCTAACTTATAAACTTGGATAAAGGTACCTTGAGGCAAATGCCTAGATATGATCTACATACTGTACATTGATAGTTATATACTGTAGTCCCTTTCAGTGGAAGCCTCTCTCCTTCAGCAGCATAAAACAAAGTAGCTAAGGAAATGGGCCACTACAGCATCTGCCAGGAAAGATTATGAATCCTTCTCTAGCCACTTAATGAGTTTATAAATGCAGATTGTTTGGCAGAAAGAAATCACATGATGGCTAAATAATGTTCCACAAGAAAAGGAGGGCAAAATTTGTCTGTATACTATGGACCCGCTAAAAAGAGTTGATACTTGTAGTCGATTCTATCAATTTTCTGTTTCCTAACAGGTGTTCTTAATTTTCCTTAGAAAACCATGACAATCTGGTAGATATAACTATTTTGTATGGTGATCCTATATTTTTCCTTTATAGATCTACAGTAGAACCCAGAGTATGCTTTGTACTCCTTAAAGTCGAGAAATTCTGTAGTATATGTAGAAGGAAAAGTAAAGCATTAAAGAAACATTGCATCCAGGATTGAATTGATATCAAACTGACAGGTGGAATGGGAAATGTGGCATTACAGCTAATCATAGGCAGGTCTTGACCCTTTGTAGGCGAACTATTGCATGGTATTCTGAAAGAACTAACTACATCACCAGAATGTAATTACTCCAACCCAAATCATGATAGTGTACAAAATTAATAGACTGTACTCCTACCAAATCACCCCTGTATGGTTATATATATCCCAAAAACAACTAGGTCTATGAATAAAGAGTTAAACTCATTTTGTTTACGGGAGTCAAGACCAGGTATATCAGTGGGATCTTAAGCTTCAGAATTTGCTAAAGCATTGGCACAAGGGGACTACACCGACAAACAAAAGAAACAAGCATTCTCTAATGAGCAGATCCAGTTTTCTGTTCCATCATTATGCTTACATTTCAGCTAATTAGACATTTCTCTCCTTAATCTAGTATTTTCTTTTTTGCCATATTGTTTAGGTAAATGCATAAATCAGGTTTGAGTGAAAAAAGGGACCAATGGCACAGTGCAGATATTGGAAGTGTTTATGATAAAGGGATTACTCTACTAAAATTGTCTGCTGATTTATTAGCTTCAACTGAAGAGAATAGAATGAAAAAAATACTAATAAAATTAAAAACTCAAAAACTTTGTTTTAGTATCGAAAGTACCTTAACCATATTGTACAATGCTTAGACAATGATCTTATTACTGAAACAATCACCAGCTGAGCATCAATACAGTATTGCAATTGCACAAATTATATAATTGCATTGCCCACTGACATCAAAAATAAAAAAACAGTTCTATAAAGCCAAAGTCCATTAACAACAATCAGAAAAAATATTGACCATAACGCACATGAAAAATATGTCGGAACAAAGTATCAGATGAAACTCACAACCTCACTCCTGTACCAACAAAACAAGACAGAGGAAAGAAGTGCACTAGCAAACAGTCTATCTTATTCTTTAACACCTGCCTATGTTATATGATACCCCTCTGATATAATTCTAACAACTAATCCAAAATACCCTAAACTGAAATCAGACACCTATTAAGCTCCCCATATCTACTCCATAAGGATTCAACGTATACATTTTCAATATCCAAAAAACTGGTTGTTTGAGAGGAGGTTCCAGGTAACTCCTAAGAAAGTGTTTCGAGGTAAGTCTCTGTGTTGGAACAAACAGGAATATACAAACTAGATTTTTGGCAGAAGGCCAAGTTCCAAAAGTATTTAAATATGTCACTGGTTTCATAGCAGCTTCCACAAAGATCTTGGCAAGAATGAACATGCCATTGTTATTCTCATCTCGAGCCTTACAGAGTCTAAAGTAAATTCCCAAGATAAGAACATTAGACTTATGGACTTTCAGAGATGAGAATGTGTGCAATGAAGAAAAGAGATTTCGACTTTTTTTAAAGTATTCTATGATGCAGATAGAGGTGTAGGAATTCATGAAGATATATGTAGACAAGCTCATAAGCGTAAGAAAAAATGGAATTTCAATAAAATTCATCTTATTACTACTGATGTTCATATTGCTTCTTCTTTAGAAGTTTGGTTTATTGACATTTAACCATAATTTTTTTTAATCCATTAATTCATACTGCTAATGCTTAAAGAGCAGTGTGTAGATCAACAGGTTTTTGAGGAATATCAAGATAAACATATGCAAAACTTCCTATGCATGAATCATATAGTGTTGTGTAACAATTGTATTCCCTATGGCAAGAGATATAAATGTCTAGCATGGTCTCTCACAAACATAAAATCATAAGTGAGTGTTCATGAATTGAGGATCTACAGCTCTTCTTAGTTGGTCATCATACCTTGACAATTCCACTGCAGGATAAGAAAGAGAATACTGGCTTACTTACTGGAAGACCCCCTGCTGGAAATCAATCCATTAAAAATTCTTAATTTTTTAAGATTCCCTGATGACTTCATGAAAAATTTTGATATTTTTGGTATTATATTTCTATTTACATTACGATGGGTTAATCTTAACCCCGATTAGCAAGGTACCTTGATTTATAAAAGTTTTACATGTTGTTGTTAGAAATTGAACATCAAACCTACTAGGAATTTTCTTATTTTCAACATTTATATAAGAAGGTACACATTGGAAGCCTCCCTGCCTGGCACTTGCTGGACTGTGGTTCGAGTCCCGCTCAAACTCAATAGTTTCTTTAGTCTCTCCAACCTAACCATCCTTGTGAGTTAAGGATGGGGGGTTTGGGAGAGCCTATAGGTCTACCTTCCGATTCATCAGCAGCCATTGCCTGGCCCTCACTGAACCCTAGCTTGAATGGAGAGGGGGCTTGGGAGCTGATCATATGTATACTGTATATGGTCAGTCTCTAGGATATTGTCCTGATAGATAGGGCAATGCCACTGACCCTTGCCTCTGCCATTCATGAGAGGCCTTCAAAACCTTTAAACCTTTAAATATGAAAATTATAAATTTGATACTTCTATGCCCTATCCATGCTTCCTTCTTAATATGATATTTTAATTATAAAATAAATTTTTGAATATACTTACCCGGTGAATATATAATAGCTGCTGCTCAGCGGCTCGACAGAAAACACACTCAAAAACTCGCGAGCGATCGCTATGAAGGTTGCGGGTGTGCCCACCAGCGCCAACTATCGGCCAGATACCACTCTTGCATGTAAACAAACCCTTCAATTCTTCTCGTCCCGCTGCGTCTCTATTGGGGAGGAAGGGAGGGCCTTTAATTTATATATTCACCGGGTAAGTATATTCAAAAATTTATTTTATAATTAAAATATCATTTTTAAATATTTAACTTAGCCGGTGAATATATAATAGCTGATTCACACCCAAGGCGGTGGGTAGAGACCAGAGTTAATTAAGTTTACAGCGTATATGCTAAGAGTTTTTGACAGTTATCAATATAACAAAACCAAAATATATAGGTACCTGGTAAGGAAGTTGACTTAGACGATTACTCTGCCTTGTAAGTCTGTCTTCCTCACGAAGCCCAGCGATCCTCTTAGGATGCTGAAGGACTCCCAGGAGCTGAAGTATGAAGGGTTGCAACCCATACTAACAGGACCTCATCAAACCCCTAATCTGGGCGCTCTCAAGAAATGACTTTGACCACCCGCCAAATCAACCAGGATGCGAAAGGCTTCTTAGCCTTCCGTACAACCCATAAAAAACAATATTAAAAACATTTCAAGAGACAGATTAAAAAGGATATTGGAATTAGGGAAGTGTAGTGGTAGAACCCTCACCCACTACTGCACTCGCTGCAACGAATGGACCCAGAGTGTAGCAGTCCTCGTAAAGAGTCTGGACATCTTTCAAGTAAAATGACGCGAACACTGACTTGCTTCTCCAAAAAGTCGCGTCCATGATACTTTGCAGAGATCTATTTTGCTTGAAGGCCACGGAGGTTGCTATAGCTCTAATTTCGTGCGTCTTAACCTTAAGCAAAGATCGGTCTTCCTCATTCAAGTGGGAATGAGCTTCTCGTATTAAAAATCTGATAAAATATGACAAAGCATTCTTTGACATAGGCAATGATGGTTTCTTGACTGAGCACCATAATGCCTCAGATTTACCTCGTAATGACTTAGTACGAGCTAAATAGAACATAAGAGCTCTAACAGGACATAACACTCTTTCCAGTTCGTTGCCTACGATCTTTGATAAACAAGGAATATCAAAAGATTTAGGCCAAGGACGAGAAGGCAGTTCATTTTTGGCCAGGAAACCAAGTTGAAGAGAACAAGTGGGTTTTTCTGTAGAAAAGCCGATGTTCTTACTGAAGGCATGCAGTTCACTGACTCTTTTAGCCGAGGCCAAGCACACTAGGAAAAGTGTCTTGAGAGTGAGATCCTTCAGGGAGGCTGAATGTAATGGCTCAAACCTGTCTGACATGAGGAACCTTAGGACCACGTCTAAGTTCCATCCAGGAGTTGCCAAACGACGTTCCTTAGAGGTTTCAAAAGACTTAAGGAGATCTTGCCAAACGACGTTCCTTAGAGGTTTCAAAAGACTTAAGGAGATCTTGTAGGTCTTTATTGTTGGAAAGATCTAAGCCTCTATGCCGAAAGACCGAAGCCAACATGCTCCTGTAGCCCTTGATCGTGGCAGCTGAAAGGGAGCGAACTTTTCTCAGGTGTAGGAGAAAATCAGCGATCTGGGCTACAGAGGTACTGGACGAGGATACAGATGCTGACTTGCACCAGTCTCGGAAGACTTCCCACTTCGGCTGGTATACTCTAATGGTAGAAGCTCTCCTCGCTCTTGCAATCGCACTGGCTGCCTCCTTCGAAAAGCCTCGAGCTCTAGAGAGTCTTTCGATAGTCTGAAGGCAGTCAGACGAAGAGCGGGGAGGCTTTGGTGTACAGTACATTCTTTACGTGGGGCTGACGTAACAGATCTACTCTTAGAGGAAGACTCCTTGGAAAGTCTACCAGCCATCGAAGTACCTCGGTGAACCATTCTCTCGCGGGCCAGAGGGGAGCAACTAACGTCAACCTTGTCCCTTCGTGAGAGGCGAACTTCTGCAGTACCTTGTTGACAATCTTGAATGGTGGGAATGCATATAGGTCCAGATGAGACCAATCTAGAAGAAAAGCGTCTATGTGTATTGCTGCTGGGTCTGGGACTGGAGAGCAATAGATTGGAAGTCTCTTGGTCATCGAGGTTGCAAAGAGGTCTATGGTGGGTTGACCCCAAGTCGCCCAAAGACTCTTGCACACGTCCTTGTGGAGGGTCCATTCCGTAGGAATTACCTGACCCCTCCGACTGAGGCAGTCTGTTAAGACGTTCAAGTCGCCCTGGATAAACCTCGTTAACAGGGAGATGCCTCGATCTCTTGACCAAATGAGCAGGTCCCTTGCGATCTTGTACAGCGTCAGGGAGTGGGTGCCTCCTTGCTTGGAAATGTATGCCAAGGCTGTGGTATTGTCGGAGTTGATCTCTACCACTTTGTTTCGAAGGAGACTCTCGAAGTTCATCAAGGCCAGGTGGACTGCCAAAAGCTCCTTGCCGTTGATGTGCATGCTCCTCTGACTTGAGGTCCACAGACCTGAGCATTCCCGACCGTCCAGGGTCGCCCCCCAACCCAAATCCGACGCGTCTGAGAATAGTACGTGGTTTGGGTTCTGAACTGCTAGGGAAAGTCCCTCTCTCAGACTGATATTGTTATTCCACCAATTCAGGCATGCCTTTACTGGTTCGGAGATCGGGATTGAGATCGTCTCTAACGTCTTGTCCTTTTTCCAGTGAAAGGCTAGATGGAACTGGAGAGGTCGAAGGTGTAGCCTTCCTAGCGAGACAAACTGCTCCAGGGATGATAGAGTTCCTACTAGACTCATCCAATTCCTGACTGAGCATCGTTCCCTCTTCAACATCAGTTGGACTTTGAGCAGGGCTTGCTCTATTCGGGGGGCAGACGGAAAAGCCCGAAAAACTGGACTGCGAATCTCCATCCCTAAATACAGTATAGTTTGGGATGGAATCAGCTGGGACTTTTCTAGGTTGACCAAAAGTCCCAATTCCTTGGTCAGATCCAATGTCCAATGAAGATCCTGCAGACAGTGAAGACTGGACGAGGCTGAGAAGCCAGTCGTCCAAGTACAGGGAGGCTCGGATTCCCGATAAATGGAGGAATTTTGCTACATTCCTCATAAGCCTCGTAAACACAAGAGGAGCAGGACTTAGGCCAAAGCACAGGGCCCGAAACTGGTATACCACATTGAATTCATGGGATTTTCCATATAGCAGAGTACTGTACTGTATATAATTTAACTAAGAGTATGACATAAGGACTACTGTATTTGCTTGATGACACAAGGAATGCCTGAATGGGAAGGTGAATGGATGATTGGGAAGGAGATTAATAAGAAGCAGTCTCAGGGATGAGAACATTAACCAAAGTAGGGACTAACTAACATGCTGCTACCACAGGAGCTAACGAGAGAATCTCACATCCTGTGTAATACCCTTCAAGATAAAATTTTCTAAACTAACTTTGTACTTCTTAAGCTATTGCTTTTGAAACCAATATAATATCAAAGATTTCTCAGGAGGTAAAATGTAAAGAGCTGGATTTAATGGCCAAGTACCTCATAATCTAACACATTCTTGTAAGGTGTTTGAAAAAATAATAATAGATGGTCATAGTCACTCATTTCCTAACCCAATCCATGGGAAAGAAGATCCAGAACAGACCTTCCTTGGCATCTTTGGTCCTCTAAGAATATAGGTAAATAGTTGTTACAATGGTGAATATCTTCGTGATTCTTAATCTGGACCAAAATTGACAGAATGAAGAAAGGCACATTATCCCAACCTTGACGATCCGTTAGTGTCTTTGCAGTAAAGTTACCAACAGATTTCCACGGCTTTAATATGAAAGTAAACGTAACTCACTGAATCATTTCAAAGCCACAAACCTCAACAGAAAGTCTTCAGTATATCAACTGGGGAAACCTGAACCAAAGGTTTGTATGGAGACTTTATCATGCTTCTCAAAGCTACTAGAAAAATGTTATTTTGATTATAAAATAAATTTTTGAATATACTTACCCGGTGATTATATAGCTGCAACTCTGTTGCTCGACAGACAACTCTACGGAAAAATTCGCCAGCGATTGCTACACAGGTTGCGGGTGTGCCCAACAGCGCCATCTGTCGACCAGATACCCAGCTCTCAATGTAAACAAAGACTCAATTTTCTCCTCGTCCCACTGCGTCTCTATTGGGGAGGAAGGGAGGGTCATTTAATTTATAATCACCGGGTAAGTATTTTCAAAAATGTTATTTTTATTAATAAAATAAATTTTTGAATATACTTACCCGATAATCATGTAGCTGTCAACTCCGTTGCCCGACAGAATTCTATGGAGGGATACGCCAGCTATCACAATACTAGAAGGGGGTGTATTTACCAGCGCCACCTGTGGCCAGGTACTCAAGTACTTCTTGTTGACACCTCCTCAATTATTCCTCGGTCCACTGGTTCTCTATGGGGAGGAAGGGAGGGTCGATTAAATCATGATTATCGGGTAAGTATATTCAAAAATTTATTTTATTAATAAAAATAACATTTTTCAATATTAAACTTACCCGATAATCATGTAGCTGATTCACACCCAGGGGGGTGGGTGAAAACCAGTGTACAAGATTAAAGGATAGCTAAGTATCCCATATTTCATATAATCAGTTATCCACAATAACAATGAAATAATAAGTACCTGGTAAGGAAGTCGACTTGAACCGTTACTCTGCCTTTAATAAGATCGTCTTCCTTACTGAGCGCAGCGTTCCTCTTGGGAGGCTGAATCAACTCAAAGGTGCTAAAGTATACAGGGCTGCAACCCATACTAAAGGACCTCATCACAACCTTTAACCTTGGCGCTTCTCAAGAAAGAATTGACCACCCGCCAAATCAACAAGGATGTGGAAGGCTTCTTAGCCGACCGTACAACCCATAAAAAGTATTCAAGAGAAAGGTTAAAAAGTTATGGGATTATGGGAATGTAGTGGCTGAGCCCTCGCCTACTACTGCATTCGTTGCTACGAATGGACCCAGGGTGTAGCAGTACTCGTAAAGAGACTGGACATCTTTGAGATAGAATGATGCGAACACTGACTTGTTTCTCCAATAGGTTGCATCCATAACACTCTGCAGAGAACGGTTCTGTTTGAAGGCCACTGAAGTAGCCACAGCTCTCACTTCATGTGTCCTTACCTTCAGCAAAGCAAGGTCTTCTTCCTTCAGATGAGAATTTGCTTCTCTAATCAGAAGCCTGATGTAGTAAGAAACTGAGTTCTTAGACATTGGTAGAGAAGGCTTCTTGATAGCACACCATAAGGCTTCTGATTGTCCTCGTAATGGTTTTGACCTTCTTAGATAGTACTTAAGAGCTCTAACTGGGCAAAGTACTCTCTCCAGTTCGTTCCCCACCATGTTGGACAGGCTTGGGATCTCGAACGACTTAGGCCAAGGACGGGAAGGAAGCTCGTTTTTAGCCAAAAAACCGAGCTGCAAGGAACATGTAGCCGTTTCAGATGTGAAACCTATGTTCCTGCTGAAGGCGTGGATCTCACTTACTCTTTTACCTGTTGCTAAGCACACGAGGAAAAGAGTTTTTAATGTGAGGTCCTTAAAAGAGGCTGATTGGAGCGGTTCAAATCCTGATGACATTAGGAACCTTAGGACCACGTCTAGATTCCAGCCTGGAGTGGACAACCGACGTTCCTTTGAGGTCTCAAAAGACCTAAGGAGGTCCTGTAGATCTTTGTTGGAGGAAAGATCCAAGCCTCTGTGGCGGAAAACCGCTGCCAACAAACTTCTGTAACCCTTGATCGTAGGAGCTGATAGGGATCTTACGTTCCTTAGATGTAACAGGAAGTCAGCAATCTGGGTTACATTGGTACTGGTTGAGGAAAACTGCATTGGCCTTGCACCAGCTTCGGAAGACTTCCCATTAAGACTGATAGACTCTGAGAGTGGATGTCGTCCTTGCTCTGGCAATCGCTCTGGCTGCCTCCTTCGAAAAACCTCTAGCTCTTGAGAGTCTTTCGATAGTCTGAAGGCAGTCAGACGAAGAGCGTGGAGGTTGGGTGTACCTTCTTTACGTGAGGTTGACGCAGAAGGTCCACTCTAGGAGGAAGAGTCCTGGGAACGTCGACCAGCCATTGCAGTACCTCAGTGAACCATTCTCTCGCGGGCCAGAGGGGAGCAACCAACGTCAGCCGTGTCCCTTTGTGAGAGGCGAACTTCTGAAGTACCCTGTTGACAATCTTGAACGGCGGGAATGCATACAGGTTGAGATGGGACCAATCCAGCAGAAAGGCATCCACGCGAACTGCTGCTGGGTCTGGAATCGGAGAACAATACAAGAGGAGCCTCTTGGTCATCGAGGTAGCGAATAGATCTATGGTTGGCTGACCCCACAGGGCCCAAAGTCTGCTGCAAACATTCTTGTGAAGGGTCCACTCTGTGGGGAAGACCTGACCCTTCCGGCTGAGGCGATCTGCCATGACATTCATATCGCCCTGAATGAGCCTCGTTACCAGCGTGAGCTTTCGATCTTTTGACCAAATGAGGAGGTCCCTTGCGATCTCGAACAACTTCCTCGAATGAGTCCCTCCCTGCTTGGAGATGTAAGCCAAGGCTGTGGTGTAGTCGGAGTTCACCTCCACCACCTTGTTAAGCTGGAGGGACTTGAAGTTTATCAAGGCCAAATGAACTGCCAACAACTCCTTGCAATAGATGTGAAGTGTCCTTTGCTCCTGATTCCATGTTCCCGAGCATTCCTGTCCGTCCAGTGTCGCACCCCAGCCCGTGTCCGATGCGTCCGAGAAGAGACGGTGGTCGGAGGTCTGAACAGCCAAAGGTAGACCTTCCTTGAGAAGAATGCTGTTCTTCCACCACGTTAGAGTAGACCTCATCTCTTCGGAAACAGGAACTGAGCCCGTCTCTAGCGTCATGTCCTTTATCCAGTGAGCAGCTAGATGATACTGAAGGGGGCGGAGGTGGAGTCTCCCTAACTCGATGAACAGGGCCAGCGATGAAAGTGTCCCTGTTAGACTCATCCACTGCCTGACTAAGCATCGGTTCCTTCTCAGCATGCTCTGGATGCATTCTAGGGCTTGGAAGATCCTTGGGGCCGACGGACAAGTCCGAAAAGCTCGACTCTGAAGATCCATACCCAAGGAGACAATGGTCTGGGATGGAACGAGCTGAGACTCCTCAAAATTGACCAAGAGGCCCAGTTCCTTGGTCAGATCCATAGTCCATTTGAAAATCTCCAGACAGCGACGACTTGAGGGAGCTCTTAAAAGCCAGTCGTCTGACGGAGCCGGACACAAGATCATGATACTGCTGCACAGTCTGTAAACTGTCAATCATGGGCAAGCGAGGAAGTACAGTGACAACCCGAATCTGTCTAGACTGTCTGGGTCGTACAGACAACTCCTTAACGGGTTGCTGAGGTTGCCGCACTGCGTCACAACAAGTCCCTTCTGTTGGTTGTTGAACGTCTTCCCCGTGACACATTGACTCCGTAAACAAAAAATCCTCTAACAAGGACTAAGCTTGGACTGCATGTCATGCAACACAGCTCAAGGTCTATGGGAGCAGGTGTGGTAACAGACGGGATTAGCGGCTGAAGTGTAACCATTACCTTCCCTGTAAGCATGTTATGCTTAAATAAAAGTCCATAAGAGGTTATGCAGCTAAAGGCTCCCTCCAAATGACAGAGTCCTCAAGGGAATATCAGAAGGAGGGAGAAAAGAACTTTCTCATCTACAGGGACCTTATCCTAGAAAAGTTAAGTTCTCTGAGTGAGGGATCACTGGTGCAAAGCAGCAGACTAGAAGGCAACGTTATGAAACTGCTTGACAGTCTAGTGAGTTGGCAACAACCCAAGATGTGTTGAAAAGCATGCGGTAAGGTATGCAGAGCATGATGTATGCAGAGTATGCTGTATGCAGAGCATGCTGTATGTAGAGCATGTTGTATGCAGAGCATGCTGAATGCAGAGCATGCTGTATGCAGAGCATGTTGTATGCAGAGCATGCTGAATGCAGAGCATGCTGAATGCTGAGCATGTAGTAAGCAGAGCCTGCTGAAAGCAGAGCCTGCTGAAAGGAAAGCAGGGCGTGTGCATGGCGTTAACATTTCTCAGAAATTCCATGACCAGTGCTAGAGTGCTTTATGCATGCTTGCATGGGGTTTAAACCATGGTATGCTGAACAGCAGAGTCAGAACGAGCTGGAACAACAATAGAGTGGTTTCCTCTTCAAGACTCCGATGAGGGAACACCTGAGGCTCAGTCTGCAAAGGCTGAATAAAAGACAAGCAGAAGGAAGGCGCATGGGTGGAGGAGGCTGACTCCTAGCATGAGTGGTTGAACCCAAGGGTTGCGCTTGCTGAGCGGTTGGCGGATTGCAGCAAGAGCTGAGGAAACTGACTCATGGACGGGAGAGGTTGTTGTACCTCAACCGAGTGTTGCATCACTGGTGGAGCAGCAAGTGGAGGCGGAGGAAGAGAGGTATAATCCTCCTGATCCCAATGTAAAGGTTGCCTTAAGAAAGGCGGAGGCTGAACACCACAGGGAACAGCAAACTCAGCACGTGTCTCAACATCGTACGCCTGGCAGGTGGAACTGCTGGCAGGTGGTACTGCGATCAGGCGGAGCGAGTGTAGGTGGAGGGAGTGTAGGCGGAGGCGGAGGAGCAACACTCTCAGCCCGACACTCACGCATCAAGTCCGAAAGCTGTGCTTGCATGGACTGTAGTAGAGTCCACAACATCATACGCCTGGCAGATGGTACTGTGATCAGGCGGAGCGAGTGTAGGAGGAGGGAGTGTAGGCGGAGGCGGAGGAGCAACACTCTCAGCCCGACACTCACTCATCAAGTCCGAAAGCTGTGCTTGCATGGACTGTAGTAGAGTCCACAACATCGTACGCCTGGCAGATGGTACTGTGATCAGGCGGAGCGAGTGTAGGAGGAGGGAGTGTAGGCGGAGGCGGAGGAGCAACACTCTCAGCCCGACACTCACTCATCAAGTCCGAAAGCTGTGCTTGCATTGACTGTATTAGAGTTCATAACATCGTACGCCTGGCAGATGGTGCTGCGACCAGGCGGAGCAGGTGCAGGCTGGGCGAGCACAGGCGGAGCAGGTGCAGGCTGGGCGAGCACAGGCGGAGCGAGAACAGGTGGAGGGAGTGTAGGCGGAGGAGGAGGTGCAACACTCTCAGCCCGACACTCACTCATCAAGTCCGAAAGCTGTGCTTGCATGGACTGTAGTAGAGTTCACAACATCGTACGCCTGGCAGATGGTGCTGCGACCAGGCGGAGCAGGTGCAGGCTGGGCGAGCACAGGCGGAGCAGGTGCAGGAGCAGGTGCAGTAGTTGATGACTGAGGAGAGTCAGAGCTAACCCAATGACTGCATTCGGGTTGTGAACTTTAACTTCGTACGTCTGGCATAGGTCTGGACTTAACGTTTAAGAAGTCTTGAGACCTGAGACCAGCGTTACTCTGCCTTAATTTTCTCCCCTAATCTCTTCTGCAGACGAGCAAAATAAGGGCTCAATCGTCTGCGGGTGGGAGTGACGGTCTCGGTAAGACACGCCCACAACCACCGAGAATACTTCTGTGCGCCGATCAAGGCCTGCTGAACCCTTATGCCCTTCGACATTGCTTCTCCCCTGGGCTTGGGAGCTTGCAAGAGGTCCCGGACTGGGAGGACGACTGGCGCGCACAAAAGTACCCTCACGCACTAATCACTTATCACTTTGATTTCTGTTTGCACTTATTTCACTGAACTCGAAACTTTAAGTGGTTTGTACCTGAAATACGCAATTCTATCCTTTCTCAAAGTTAGTAATTGCGAAAACAGAATTACAATGTAACAGAAAAATCTAATGAAAGAAAATTCAGTGGTTGGAAAGAGACTAAACACTAGATCACTCTAGAAACGTTTAGTTTCTTCCCCTAAAGAGACAAGGGAGAAGAGCAAAAAACGATAACGACGTTACTCGTACGCCTGGCAGGCTTGAATGAAACGTTTATCCTCTTTCTCCCTCCGTCTCTATCTCTCTCTCTCTCTCTCTCTCTCTTGACTTAGAACCTGAGAGAAGAGCCCAATCATATATATCGTTAAAACATATTATTGTTAAAGGAAAAAAACTGAAAAGTTCCTTTATTAGGATCAAAACCATTAAGTTAAGAAAGAATGAACAAAACGCTAGACACGGTTACTCTTACTGCAACGTGAAACCGTGAACATTCTTTCTCTATCGTAACGATAGAGTGCAAGTTGAACGTTCTGAACGTCAACAACTGCAGAGACAAAACAAAACGTTAGTTCAGCTTTGAAAACAGTACGAGACTGTCAAAGAAAATCTTTCAAACTCTGTGGCGGAAATAGCATAATATGTTAACAGGTAAAACCGAAATGACGGGCTCAAAGTTTATTAACTTCGGTAAAAGACCGCCTACTATTAGGAAGGTCGAATATAAACAAATATAAAAATTAATTTTAATGAGTTTATAATAAAAGGAAGTTAATCGAAGAGGCCTATAAGAGGCGGAGAGATATAAAATAAATCTATAACTTTTGTTAAGCAAAATTAAGAAAGAGAGTCTATACTCTCTTAGACACCAACACTTCCGTCTAAGGGAAGGGTCGGCCATTGAAAAGTGAACGAGAGTTCATACTCTCTCGTCACCAAAATTAATCAAATTAATTCCAAAAGCTAACTAAGCTAATATAGAAGTTTCCAGTAAAGCGACAGCCGAAATCAAAGAGAAATACTTCACCAAAGTCGTGAAAATACTCCAAGAACATAAGCGTATCCCAGAACGTCTTGCCGGAAGCACGACAGAGGAATAATTGAGGAGGTGTCAACAAGAAGTACTTGAGTACCTGGCCACAGGTGGCGCTGGTAAATACACCCCCTTCTAGTATTGTGATAGCTGGCGTATCCCTCCATAGAATTCTGTCGGGCAACGGAGTTGACAGCTACATGATTATCGGGTAAGTTTAATATTGAAAAATTTATTTTATAATCAAAATAACATTTTTCAATATTTAACTTTGCCGGTGATTATATAGCTGATTCACACCCAGGATGGTGGGTAGAGACCAGTAATATATGTTTACACTTTTATGAGCTAAGAGTTTTTTATTTCATTTTAGAAGTTATCAAAATAACAAAAACAAAATAAATAAGTACCTGGTAAGGAAGTCGACTTGAACAATTACTCTGCCTTTTAAGTACGTCTTCCTTACGAAGCCTCGCGATCCTCTTAGGATGCTGATCGACCCCTAGGATCTGAAGTATCAAGGGTTGCAACCCATACAACAGGACCTCATCAAACCCCTAATCTAGGCGCTCTCAAGAAATGACTTTGACCACCCGCCAAATCAACCAGGATGCGAAAGGCTTCTTAGCCTTCCGGACGACCCATAAAAAAACATTTCAAGAGACAGATTAAAAGGATAAGGAATTAGGGAATTGTAGTGGTTGAGCCCTCACCCACTACTGCACTCGCTGCTACGAATGGTCCCAGTGTGTAGCAGTTCTTGTAAAGAGACTGGACATCTTTCAAGTAAAATGACGCGAACACTGACTTGCTTCTCCAATAGGTTGCGTCCATTATACTTTGCAGAGATATATTTTGCTTAAAGGCCACGGAAGTTGTTACAGCTCTAACTTCGTGCGTCTTCACCTTAAGCAAAGTTCGGTCTTCCTCACTCAGATGTGAATGAACTTCTCGTATTAACAATCTGATAAAGTCTGACCAAGCATTCTTTGACATAGGCCAGGATGGTTTCTTAACTGAACACCATAAAGCTTCAGATTGGCCTTGTAAAGGTTTAGAACGCTTTAAATAGAACTTAAGAGCTCTAACAGGGCATAAGACTCTTTCTAGTTCATTGCCTACGATCTCCGATAAGCAGGGGATATCGAAAGATTTAGGCCAAGGCCGAGAAGGCAGCTCATTTTTGGCTAGAAAACCAAGTTGTAGCGAACAAGTGGCTTTTTCTGACGAAAATCCGATGTTCTTGCTGAAGGCATGAATCTCACTGACTCTTTTAGCCAAGGCTAAGCATACCAGGAAAAGAGTCTTAAGAGTGAGATCTTTCAGGGAGGCTGATTGTAACGGCTCCAACCTGTCTGACATGAAGAATCTTAGTACCACGTCTAAATTCCATCCAGGGGTAGCCAAACGACGCTCCTTGGTGGTCTCAAAAGACTTAAGGAGGTCTTGCAGATCTTTATGTTTGGAAAGATCTAAGCCTCTATGCCAGAAGACCGATGCCAACATGCTTCTGTAGCCCTTGATAGTGGGAGCTGAAAGGGATCGTCCTTTTCTCAGGTATAAGAGAAAAACAGCTATTTGAGCTACAGAGGTACTGGTCGAGGATACAGAAACTGACTTGCACCAGTCTCGGAAGACTTCCCACTTCGATTGGTAGACTCTAATGGAAGACGCTCTCCTTGCTCTAGCAATCGCACTGGCTGCTTCCTTCGAAAAGCCTCTAGCTCTCGAGAGTCTTTCGATAGTCTGAAGGCAGTCAGACGAAGAGCGTGGAGGCTTTGGAGTACCTTCTTTACGTGTGGCTGACGTAGAAGGTCTACCCTTAGAGGAAGACTACTGGGAACGTCTACTAACCATCGAAGTATCTCGGTGAACCATTCTCTCGCGGGCCAGAGGGAAGCAACTAACGTCAACCTTGTCCCTTCGTGAGAGGCGAACTTCTGCAGTACCTTGTTGACAATCTTGAACGGTGGGAATGCGTAGAGATCCAGATGTGACCAATCTAGGAGGAAAGCATCTATATGTATTGCTGCTGGGTCCGGGACTGGAGAGCAATAGATTGGAAGCCTCTTGGTCAGCGAGGTTGCAAAGAGATCTATGAATGGTTTTACCCCAAGTGGCCCAAAGTCTCTTGCACACATCCTTGTGGAGGGTCCATTCGGTTGGAATTACTTGCCCTTTCCGACTGAGACAATCTGCTATGACGTTCAAGTCGCCTTGGATGAACCTCGTTACTAGGGAGATGTCTTGACCTTTTGACCAGATGAGCAGGTCCCTTGCGATCTCGTACAACGTCAGTGAGTGGGTACCTCCTTGTTTGGAGATGTACGCCAAGGCCGCAGTGATGTCCGAGTTAACTTCCACCACTTTGCCTCGAAGGAGAGACTTGAAGCTTTTCAAGGCCAGATGTACTGCCAACAGCTCCTTGCAGTTGATATGCATGCTCCTCTGACTCGAGTTCCACAGTCCTGAGCATTCCCGACCGTCTAGTGTCGCGCCCCAGCCCACGTCCGATGCGTCCGAGAAGAGAACGTGGTTGGGAGTCTGAACAGCCAGGGGAAGACCCTCTCTTAGGTTGATATTGTCCTTCCACCAAGTCAGACAAGACTTTATCTTTTCGGAAACCGGGATCGAGACCGCTTCTAGCGTCTTGTCCTTTTTCCAGTGAAAAGCTAGATGGTATTGAAGAGGACGGAGGTGTTGTCTTCCTAGTGACACAAATTGTTCCACGGATGACAGCGTCCCTACCAGACTCATCCACAGCCTGACTGAGCAGCGTTCCTTCTTCAGCATCTTTTGGATGGATAGCAGGGCTTGATCTATTCTGCGGGCTGATCGTCTTGTTGTTCAGCAACGTCCTCATCAGAGGGTTCCTCATCCGAAAACTGATGAGGAAACGGCAACGGAGTGGGCAACGTCTGGCTCGCTGAGTCCGGTCGCACTGGTGCATGCGTGACGGAGCCGGACGCAACATCATGGAACTGCTGCACAGTCTGTGAACTGTCAACAACCATGGGTGCGCGAGGAAGCACAGCGTCAACCCGAGACTGTCTAGACCGTCTGGGTTGTGCAGTCAACACCCTACCGGGTTGCTGAGGTTGACGCACTGCGTCAAAACAAGTCACCTCTGCTGGTTGTTGAACGTCCTGAACGTCAACAACCACCTCCGAGCGTCGCTTAACGTCAACGTGCGGCTGGCAACCCACACTGGGTCGCATCGGTGGAGGAACCACCTCAACTGGCAGACGCGAGTAGGTTACCTCAGCGTCAACAGGGCGCACAACCGACCGGTTGGAAGGTTGTTGGCCAGAAGGTTCGGTAGCAACCTTCTCCGCATTAAAGTCCTCTATCAAGGACGCAAGCTTGGACTGCATGTCTTGCAGCAAAGCCCATTTAGGGTCTACGGGAGCAGGTGCGGCAACAGACGGGGTTAGCGACTGAGGCGGTACCGCTTACCATCCCTGAAAGCCTTGTTATGCATGACATAATTGTACAGCAAAACTTCAAAGGCTCGAAAACAGCTGTGAAGTTGACCTGTAAAAAAACTTGGAGCGTCTCCTGGCCAGGCGCCAGGGAGAGTCTACGAGAATTGAGAACTCTATCTGGGCAGAGGCATGAACTCCCAAGCCGAGAACTTCTCTCGTGTCATATCAGACTCTCGCTCTATAAACCCGTTTAAAAGAAGGGAAAGCAAAGGCTGTATCCCCCAAACTCCTCCTGGTGAAAAACTAGTCGCCTAGCCAACGTAAAGCTCTCTAGGAGAGCGAGAGAGCACTAGCTTAAAAACAACGGCTTCGAAGTAGCTAGGCCTAGTGTAAGCTCTGACGTTTAGGCGAACGAGGAGCAGCAGTTACAAAAAGATCCGGACAAAGATCCTTAAAAAAATCATCATGATTTAATTAAAGTCCATAGGGGGCTAAGCAGCTTTAGGCTCCTCTCCATCTGACAGAGTCCTCAAGGGAATATCAGTAGGAGGGGGAACAGCAACTTCCTCATCTACAGGAACCTTGTCCGATAAAAGCTGAGTCTCAAGCAAGGGAGAGACCTACCGTGGTGGCAATGCTTTACAAGCAGAGTCCACACTCACTGGTGCATTAGTAGCGGACCAGAACGCAAAGTCATGTAACTGCTTGACAGTCTGTGAACTGTCAACAACTGAACTGTCAACCACAACAGGTGCGTGAGGACGCACAGCGTCCACTCGAGACTGCTTTGACTGCCTAGACTGAGCAGTCAAAACAACTCTAGAATGCGGAGGTTGACGCACAGCGTCAAAACAAGTCAACTCCGATTGTTAGTGAACGTCTTGAACGTCAACAGGAGCATCAACAAGTTGCCTAACGTCCCAATGCGGCTGAAAAACCACACGAGACCGCATCGAGTGTGGTTCTAAACAACCTGACTGACGTGACTAAGCTACGCCAAAGTCAACAGTAAGCACAAACGAACGTTAGGTTGGCTGAAAGCCAGGATATCGATGAGATAAACGGCTAGACTCAACGGACTAATCGGCAGAATAGTCTTCCATAAGGGAGGCAAGCATATACTGCATGTCTTGCCATACAACCCATTAAGGATCAACGGAAATGGTTGTGGTAAGAGACGAGGGTAACGTCTGTGACCGCAACACTTTGCCAACAAAAAAAAACTCTCGGAGTCTGTGTTACGCTTTTGTTAGGCGGCGAGCAGTTATCCGATGACTGCATAGGGTCAGAGCTGTCCTAATGGTTGTAACCAGGACGCTGGACTTGTCCTGAAAGGACTGACTTTCGCTTAAGGGCTTCGAAACCTTGTGACAGGTTTCTTATGCGAAAAGCCTTCGGATGACGAGGAGAAACAACGTCTCTCTCGTCTTATGGTAGGGGAGATCTTGGTAAGATACACCCGATACCATAGAGGGAAAACGTCTGTTCGTTGATCAAGGCCTCTCGAACCCATAAGTCGTTTGACATTACTTCTCCCCTGGGCTTGGGAGCATGCAAGAGGTCCCGGACTAGGTGAACGACAAGCACGAACAGACGAACCCTCGGACGCAACACTGTAACACTTTGCGCATATCACTTTATCACTTCGATTTTCTGTTTTGCACTTATTTCACTGAAATCGAAACTTTTACTGATTTCTACCTGAAACACGCAATTCTACCCTTCATTAAAAGGTAGTAATTGCGAAATCAGTCGTATAATGCAAGCTCATTAATACCAGCAAAAAACAGAAAACATATTTTAAGATAAAAAAATCAGTGGCTGGGAAAGAGACTAAACACTAGTTCATATAAACTACGTTTTCAATCTCTCACCGCACATAGCCTGGGGACGAGAATAAAAAACTAAAAACGTTTTATCCTTCCTCCCCGTACAGCGACTAGGGACGAGAGTAACTCGAGAACAACGTTACCCGCTTGAACGGAACGTTTTCTCTCCTCTCTCTCCCTCCGTCTCTATCTCTCTCTCTCTTTCTCTCTTGATTTCGCACCTAAGAGAAGAGCCAAATTATATTTCGTCAAAAAAACATGTTATTTGACTAAAGGAAAAAACTGAAAAGTTTTTCAAATAAAAAGTTCCTTTAAAATAGAATTTAAAACATTTAAGCTAAGAAAGAATGAACAAAACGTCAGAATCGATTTACTCTTACTGCAAAGTGAAACCGTGATACACTCTCTCTCTATCGTAACGATAGAGCGCATGTTGAACGTCCTGAACGTCAACAACTGCGTAGCATAAATAAACTAAACGTTAGTTCATCTTTGAAAACAGTACGAAGACTATCAAAGAAATTCTTTCATAAAATATTACATTTAAAAAGTTTTAAATCCTTAGCTCTTTAAAAGCTAATTACGATATAAAGGGCTCAACGTTGATTAACTTAGGTTTCCAAGTTAGGACCGCCTACTCTCAGGAAAGGTCGCATATAAACAAAACATTAAAATTTATTTTTATATGTTTATAATAAATGGAAAGTTAATCGAAGAGGCCTAATAAAGGCGGAGAGATATAAAATATATAGAGGAAAATCTATAACGTGATAAGATAATTACTAAAAGCCTAAACACACTTCCGTCTACGGGAAGGGTCGGCCATTTAAAAGTGAAAGAAAGTCCATACTCTCTTTGTCACCATAATTAAATCTATCCAAAACGAGTTCAAGATTTAAGATGAAGATAAAACACCTGCATAGCGAAAGCTCAAAACTAGAATATAGTACTTCACCAAATAGATGTGAAAAACTCCAGTTTAGCAACAGCGAGTAAAGTACGTCTTGTCGACACCTCGACAGAGAGAAAATTGAGTCTTTGTTTACATTGAGAGCTGGGTATCTGGTCGACAGATGGCGCTGTTGGGCACACCCGCAACCTGTGTAGCGATCGCTGGCGAGTTTTTCCGTAGAGTTGTCTGTCGAGCAACAGAGTTGCAGCTATATAATCACCGGCTAAGTTAAATATTGAAAATACCACATAGGATGCAACAGAAACTTCTCCAGAACCCCGCCTTAATATATTGACATTACCATTCCAATACAATAAAGTCTTTGGCAAAGTCATTGTGTTAAAGTTAAGAACCTGTGACACCAGATGAAAGATAATGATGAGTTTTTGCATTATTGATTATTAACTAGAACATCCAATTTGCACCTAGGAACTGCAAGAGAGAGCTGTCAGTGCTCATTCAGATAAACTAAGAATGAGACAAGGATTTGACTTCAAAACATGAGTCTGCCTATGAGTACACAAGGCTACTGGCCAACTGTCCTTTTCTTTACTCACTTTTTAGAGAAACTAAAGTGACTGGAACTGCATTTAGGATAAAACATAAGAGGCTAATTATAAGTATAGCATTGCAATAGGTTTCCAACGAACAAATCAGCTATTTTTCCGAAGATAATAATAATTTTCAAAATGCATACACAACACTAGAAAGTTAAGGCCAAAGAGAGAAAAAAAAATCTTCTCCCTAAAAATAGATCTTGAAATATATTGAAAAAAAAATAGTAAAATACATTGGAGGAGCTAGAACACTATCAAGCAAATCTATCTTAGAGGAGAATATTTAACCAAGCAAGGGTTGAACAATCTCATTTTGAATATCTTTAATTCTGAAAATCTCAGCCAATACACAGTAAATATCATTAACCTTTTCAATACAACTTCAACCAAAAAACATATAACTCAAACCCCGGGCCCTTTTTTATGAAGTTTTACTCAAATCATCTTACAAAAACTATTACTGTAGTAGCAAAAATTATAAATATTTCTTATTGTAATGGTAAAAAACTTTTCTTTTTTCAATATTAAACTTACCCGATAATCATGTAGCTGTCAACTCCGTTGCCCGACAGAATTCTAAGGGAGGGATACGCCAGCTATCACTATACTAGAAGGGGGTGTACTCACAAGCGCCACCTGTGGCCAGGTACTACAGTACTTGTTGTTGACGCCACCTCACTTTTTCCTCTGTCGTGCTTCCGGCAAGACGTTCTTGGATACGCTTATGATTTTGGAATATTGTTCACGGTTTGGTGAAGTATTTCTCTAAAATTTGCATAGCTATTCGCTATACTGGAGACTTCTATATTAGCTTAGTTAGCTTTTGGAATTAATTTGATTTATTATGGTGACGAAGAGAGTATGAACTCTCTTTCACCTTTAAATGGCCGACCCTTCCCTTAGACGGAAGTGTTGGTGTCTAAGAGAGTATAGACTCTCTTTCTTAATTTTGCTTAACAAAAGTTATAGATTTATTTTATATCTCTCCGCCTCTTATAGGCCTCTTCGATTAACTTCCTTTTATTATAAACTTATTAAAATTAATTTTTATATTTGTTTATATTCGACCTTCCTAATAGTAGGCGGTCTTTTCTTGGTACCGAAGTTAATTAACATTGAGCCCGTCATTTCGGTTTTACCTGTTAACATATTATGCTATTTTAATGTCTTTGAAAGAATTTCTTTGATAGTCTCGTACTGTTTTCAAAGTTGAACTAACGTTTTGTTTTGTCTCTGCAGTTGTTGACGTTCAGAACGTTCAACTTGCGCTCTATCGTTACGATAGAGAAAGAATTTTCACGGTTTCACGTTGCAGTAAGAGTAACCGTGTCTAGCGTTTTGTTCATTCTTTCTTAACTTAATGGTTTTAATCCTAATAAAGGAACTTTTCTTTTGGGAAATATTTCAGTTTTTTCCTTTAACAAGAATATGTTTTAACGATATATATGATTGGGCTCTTCTCTCAGGTTCTAAGTCAAGAGAGAGAGAAAGAGAGAGAGATAGAGACGGAGGGAGAAAGAGGAGGATAAACGTTTCATTCAAGCGAGTAACGTTGTTATCGTTTTTGCTCTTCTCCCTAGTCTCTTTAAGGGAAGAAGGTAAACGTTTCTAGAATGATCTAGTGTTTAGTCTCTTTCCAGCCACTGAATTATTTATCTTTCATTAGATTTTTCTGTTACATTGTAATTCTGTTTTCGCAATTACTAACTTTTGAGAAAGGATAGAATTGCGTGTTTCAGGTACAAACCACTTAAAGTTTCGAGTTCAGTGAAATAAGTGCAACAGAAAATCAAAGTGATAAGTGATTAGCGCAAAGTGTGTCAGTGTTGTGCGTGAGGGTACTTCTGTGCGCGCCAGTCGTCCTCCCAGTCCGGGACCTCTTGCAAGCTCCCAAGACAGGGGAGAAGCAATGTCGAAGGGCATAAGGGTTCAGCAGGCCTTGATCGGCGCACAGAAGTATCCTCGGTGGTTGCGGGCGTGTCTTACCGAGACCGTCACTCCCACCCGCAGACGATTGAGCCCTTATTTTGCTCGTCTGCAGAAGAAATTTAGGGGAGAAAACGCTGGTCTCAGGTCTCAAGACCTCTTAAACGTAAAGTCCAGACCTATGCCAGACGTACGAAGTTAGAGTTCAACAACCCGGATGCAGTCATTGGGTTAGCTCTGACTCTCCTCAGTCATCAGTTGAATGCACTCCGCCTAAGAGGAGTAAGGTTCTGCCGCAACAGATCTCTGCTGTTAAGGCTTTACCTCAGCAGACCTTAGTGTCTGCCGACCCCAAGTTGACTCTACTGCAGTCCATGCAGTCACAACTTTCGGTCTTGATGCGTGAGTGTCGGGCTGAGAAGGTTGCGCCTCCGCCTGCGCTCGCTCCGCCTGCGCTCGCTCCGCCTGCGCTCCCTCCGCCTGCGCTCGCTCCGCCTGACCGCAGTACCGCCTGCCAGGCGTACGATGTTGAGCCACGTTATGAGTTTACTGATCCCAGTGGTGTGCAGCTCCCTCCGCCTTTCTTAAGGCAACCTCAGCAATGGGAACAGGAGGCTTATACCTCTCTTCCTCCGCTTCCACTTGCTGTTCCACCAGTGAGGCAACACTCGATTGAGGTACAACAACCTCTCCCATCCATGAGTCAGTCTCCTCAGCTCTCGCTGCAGCGAGCTCAACCCTCCTCAAGGCAAGCACCTCAACACCTTAGCCTTGCGCCTCAGGAGCCTCAACTTGCGAGACTTTTACTGCGTTCTGCGCAGCCACTACCTTTTCGCTCTCAGCTCACACCGCAGGAACCTCAACTCGTTCCTCAGGAACTTGCTACTGCGCATCCGCCAGCCACTCAGCAAGCGCAACCCTTGAGTTCAGCCACTCATGCCAGGAGTCAGCCTCCTCCACCCATGCGCCTACCTTCTGCTCCTTCCTTTGATCAGCCTTTGCAGACTGAGCCTCAGGTGTTCCCTCAACAGAGTCTTGAAGAGGAAACCACAACTATTGTTGTTCCAGCTCGTTCTGACTCTGCTGTTCAGCATACCTTACCTCCATTTTCAAACATTATGATAATGGAGGTTATTTGTATTACTTATAAAAATATATTTGTATTCCTTGCAATATATTTTTAACAATATCGCAAAATATGGCAAAAATATGAATCATGAGTTATGAATGTAAGGTAAATATTATGTTGATATTAAAACCCCAAGCAAGCATGCATAAAGCACTCTAGCACTGGTCATGGAATTTCTGAGAAATGTTAAACGCCATGCACACGCTCTGCTTACCTTACAGCATGCTCTACATACAGCATGCTCTGCTTACAGCATGCTCTGCATACAACATGCTCTGCATACAGCATGCTCTGCATTCAGCATGCTCTGCATACAACATGCTCTACATACAGCATGCTCTGCATACAGCATGCTCTGCATACAACATGCTCTGCATACAGCATGCTCTGCATTCAGCATGCTCTGCATACAACATGCTCTGCATACAGCATGCTCTGTATTCAGCATGCTCTGCATACAACATGCTCTTCATACAGCATGCTCTGCATACAGCATACTCTGCATACAACATGCTCTGCATACCTTACCGCATGCTTCTCAGTCACACATCTTTGGTTGTTGCCAACTCACTAGACTGTCAAGCAGTTTCATAACGTTGCCTTCTAGTCTGCTGCTTTTGCACCAGTGAGACCCTCACTGAGAGAACTTAGCTTTTCTAGGATATGGTCCCTGTAGATGAGAAAGTTCTTTTCTCCCTCCTTCTGATATTCCCTTGAGGACTCTGTCATTTGGAGGGAGCCTTTAGCTGCGTAGCCTCCTATGGACTTTTATTTAAGCATAACATGCTTCCAGGGAAGGTAATGGTTCCACTTCAGTCGCTAATCCCGTCTGTTACCACACCTGCTCCCATAGACCTTGAGCTGTGTTGCAAGACATGCAGTCCAAGCTTAGTCCTTGTTAGAGGATTTTTTGTTTACGGAGTCAATGTGTCACGGGGAAGACGTTCAACAACCAGCAGAAGTGACTTGTTGTGACGCAGTGCGGCAACCTCAGCAACCCGATAAGGAGTTGTCTGTACGACCCAGACAGTCTAGACAGATTCGGGTTGTCACTGTACTTCCTCGCTTGCCCATGGTTGACAGTTCACAGACTGTGCAGCAGTACCATGATCTTGTGTCCGGCTCCGTCAGACGACTGGCTTTTAAGAGCTCCCACAAGTCGTCGCTGTCTGGAGATTTTCAAATGGACTATGGATCTGACCAAGGAACTGGGCCTCCTGGTCAATTTTGAGGAGTCTCAGCTCGTCCCATCCCAGACCATTGTCTCCTTGGGTATGGATCTTCAGAGTCGAGCTTTTAGGGCTTTTCCGTCGGCCCCAAGGATCTTCCAAGCCCTAGAATGCATCCAGAGCATGCTGAGAAGGAACCGATGCTCAGTCAGGTAGTGGATGAGTCTAACAGGGACACTTTCATCGCTGGCCCTGTTCATCGTGTTAGGGAGACTCCACCTCCCCCCCCCTTCAGTATCATCTAGCTGCTCACTGGATAAAGGACATGACGCTAGAGACGGTCTCAGTTCCTGTTTCCGAAGAGAAGAGGTCTTCTCTCGCGTGGTGTAAGAACAGCTTTCTTCTCAAGGAAGTCTACCTTTGGCTGTTCAGAAACACGACCGCCGTCTCCTCTCGGACGCATCAGACACGGGCTGGGGTGCGACTTTGGACGGACAAGAATGCTCGGGAACATGGAATCAGGAGCAAAGGACACTTCACATCAATTGCAAGGAGTTGTTGGCGGTTATTCTGGCCTTGATAAACTTCAAGTCCCTCCAGCTTAACAAAGTGGTGGAGGTGGACTCTGACAACACCACAGCCCTGGCTTACATCTTCAAGCAGGGAGGGACTCTTTCGTGGAAGTTGTTCTAGATCGCAAGGGACCTACTCATCTGGTCTAAAGATCGAAAGCTAACTGGTAACGAAGTTCATTCAGGGCGGTATGAATGTCATGGCAGATCACCTCAGCCGGAAGGGTCAGGTCATCCCCACAGAGTGGACCCTTCTCAAGAATGTTTGCAGCAGACTTTGGGCCCTGTGGGGTCAGCCAACCATAGATCTGTTCGCTACCTCGATAACCTAGAGACTCCTGTTGTATTGTTCTCCGATTCCAGACCCAGCAGCAGTTCACGTGGATGCTTTTCTGCTGGATTGGTTCCATCTCGACCTGTATGCATTCCCGCCGTTCAAGATTGTCAACAGGGTACTTCAGAAGTTCTCCTCTCACAAAGGGACACGGCTGACGTTGGTTGGCTCCGCTCTGGCCCGCGAGAGAATGGTTCTTAGAGGTACTGCAATGGCTGGTCGACATTCCCAGGACTCTTCCTCTAGGAGTGAACCTTCTAAGTCTACCTCACGTAAAGAAGGTACACCCAATCCTCCGCGCTCTTCGTCTGACTGCCTTCAGACTTTCGAAAGACTCTCAAGAGCTAGGGGCTTTTCGAAGGAGGCAGCCAGAGCGATTGCCAAAGCAAGGAGAACATCCACTCTCAGAATCTATCAGTCTCAAAGGGAAGTCTTCCGTAGCTGGTACAAGACCAATGCAGTTTCCTCAACCAGTACCACTGTAACCCAGATTGCTGACTTCCTGTTATATCTAAGGAAAGTAAGATCCCTTTCAGCTCCTACGATCAAGGGTTACAGAAGTATGTTGGCAGCGGTTTTCCGCCACAGAGGCTTGGATCTTTCCACCAACAAAGATCTACAGGACCTCCCTAGGTCTTTTGAGACCTCAAAGGAACGTCGGTTGCCCACTCCAGGCTGGAATCTAGACGTGGTCCTAAGGTTCCTTATGTCATCAAGATTTGAACCTCTCCAATCAGCCTCTTTTTAGGACCTCACATTAAAAACTCTTTTCCTCGTGTGCTTGACAACAGCTAAAAGAGTAAGTGAGATCCACGCCTTCAGCAGGATCATTGTTTTCACATCTGAAACGGCTACATGTTCCTTGCAGCTCGGTTTTTGCTAAACGAGCTTCCTTCACGTCCTTGGCCTAAGTCGTTCGAGATCCCAAGCCTGTCCAACTTGGTGGGGAATGAACTGAAGAGAGTACTTTGCCCAGTTAGAGCTCTTAGGTACTATCTAAAAAGGTCTTAACCTTTACAAGGACAATCAGAAGCCTTATAGTGTGCTATCAAGAAACCTTCTTTTCCAAGTTCTAAGAACTCAGTTTCTTACTATTCAGGCTTCTGATTAGAGAAACACATTCTCATCTGAAGGAAGAAGACCTTGCTTTGCTGAAGGTAAGGACACATGAAGTGGGAGCTGTGGCTACTTCAGTGGCCTTCAAACAGAGCCATTCTCTGCAGAGTGTTATGGATGCAACCTATTGGAGAAGCAAGTCAGTGTTCGCATCATTCTATCTCAAAGATGTCCAGTCTCTTTACGAGTACTGCTACACCCTGGGACCATTCGTAGCAACGAATGCAGTAGTAGGCGAGGGCTCAGCCACTACATTCCCATAATCCCATAACCTTTTAACCTTTCTCTTGAATACTTTTTATGGGTTGTACGGTCGGCTAAGAAGCCTTCCACATCCTTGTTGATTTGGCGGGTGGTCAATTCTTTCTTGAGAAGCGCCGAGGTTAAAGGTTGTGATGAGGTCCTTTAGTATGGGTTGCAGCCCTGTATACTTTAGCACCTTTGAGTTGATTCAGCCTTCCAAGAGGAACGCTGCGCTCAGTAAGGAAGACGATCTTATTAAAGGCAGAGTAACGGTTCAAGTCGACTTCCTTACCAGGTACTTATTATTTCATTGTTATTGTGGATAACTGATTATATGAAATACGGGATACTTAGCTATCCTTTAGTCTTGTACACTGGTTTTTCACCCACCCCCCTGGGTGTGAATCAGCTACATGATTATCGGGTAAGTTTAATATTGAAAAATGTTATTTTCATTAGTAAAATAAATTTTTGAATATACTTACCCGATAATCATGATTTAATTGACCCACCCTTCCTCCCCATAGAGAACCAGTGGACCGAGGAAAAAGTGAGGTGGCGTCAACAACAAGTACTGTAGTACCTGGCCACAGGTGGCGCTTGTGAGTACACCCCCTTCTAGTATAGTGATAGCTGGCGTATCCCTCCCTTAGAATTCTGTCGGGCAACGGAGTTGACAGCTACATGATTATCGGGTAAGTATATTCAAAAATTTATTTTACTAATGAAAATAACATTTTATTGATATATTACTTTTATATTAGGTAAAAAAATTTAGAAGCATAAATTATAAGAGAAAATTTGTGGAAATTACTGGCCATAAAATACGTCATATGAGGCTGGAGGGAGCATACTCTTAAATATATTTGGATGTAGAATACATCATATGGGATTCAAAGGGTTAACATAAATCCTCATAAATATCTTAATGTCAGCTTTTCCCTTTACAGGATTAGATAAAAAACATTTTTTCCCCTTTTCAATGCTATGCCTTTTCTATCTGGACTCCCGACAGGTTTAGGTCTGACAAACCGTTCATCACTACTTTACACCACCTGACCGAATCGTCTAAATTCTTGATAACTTAGATTATTTTTCAGCCTCTGTACTCAACCATTTTCTGTCTCTTCCTCATTTGTAATATAACATTCCCAATTAATCTCAATGTTCTGTAATTCCACTTTCAAAAATTCCATTTACCTTGTTGGTCTTTGTTTCTGTTGCAAAGTAGTAGAGGTTGTATATTTCAACCTCAAGTCATTGCTCTCTCTACTCATGATAAATTCAAATTACCTGTAGCAATTATCCAACTATCTCTTCCCATTTTAGCCAAGTTTCATCTAATATTTTTCTTACTGTTCTTTCAATTCTTGTTTTACAGTCCACTGTTCCCATTATTAAAGAAATACTTATTTTAAGACCTATCAATCCTCATAGGCATTAAGCTACCATGATTACAGTATTCATATATGAAAATTTATGATAATTTCAGGAGAAGATACTACTGAAATAACTTACTACTGTATGTTTAAAATTTTTGCTAAAATAGATTTCAGACAAGTAAAAAAAAGAATTGTCAACACTGAGCCTCCTTATAAGTAGCCAAAGAATGTGTTAAGTTAGATTGCTATACAAAATACATGTAATCTGACAAATTTCAAATATCTTAATCAGTACACATATAGAGACAGAAACAAGAAAAAAAGAAAATTCAGACAGCCACACATTTGCTTTGCCCCATATATAAATTTGCAGTGGGATAAAAAGTAGAAATCATCTGGTTCAGGAATAAACACAAAATGTAAAGATAATACAAAATACTATATGAAAAGTAAAAATGTAAATACTGTGTGTTAACCCTACAAACAGAAATCGTACCTTTAGTTGTAGAAACGGCAGTGCTTAGATCCAGTCCGGGTGTGATTTCAGTATCGGGAGAAATCCTATTTCTTAATCTTAGAGGACTTGTTCGGTGCATAGCCTAGAGAAAGAAAAAGAAAATTTGTTATTTTCCCATACACAATAACTTTTACGAGGCAAATGGTCTCATGCAGAATTATTTTGAAATAATTTTTGTAATGTATAAGATCAAAGCACATTGAAATAAAAATATCTGCAGTCAACCTGGATTCACTTCAACCCTGTTGTAGTGTTATCATTCTCTGCTTATACATAGGACAAAAACCTGCTTGAATGTACGACATTTCTATTACCTCACCTTTTAAAAAGAACAAGTCATGAAATCGCAAAATCATTATTTAGGGATAAGAAGTCAATTAGCATACATTTCTACAAGGACCAAGCTTGTTTTGGGTAGCTGTGTTGTTGGTAATTTCACAAATAAATTTTTTTCTTCATTTTAATTTTCTAAGGCAAGACCAGATTCAGATTGTGTTAGTGAAGTTTTGTTTACCTAGTTCTGTAATATATAATAACACATGTTTACAACTGACAAAAATTATACTGTATATAAGAAAAGTAAATTTAACAACCTTTCAATTTTCAAAACAAAAAGAATCTTAGTAAAATGAGTTGATTCTATATTCAACTGATGTTCAAACTAAGTGCACTTCTCTCTCCAAGCTATCTAAATATCGTCATGTAGCCTAAAACGAAAAATGACAAATTCGAAGATAATTTGTATTTTTCTTAACCATACAAACCTTAGCTATTTACATTGGGTTTACCTTTTAGCGCAGCTGAAATGGCGAGCCATTAGAATTTAACGAGGGTGTATTACCCCCGCGCTAGTTAGCGGGGGGGTAGGGGAGTGGTAGCTAGCTACCCCTCCCCCCTTCACACGCAGGTGAGTGCTCACTTTCACTTAGAGGTAGGACTTGTCTTGGGGGACAGGGCTGGCGGGCAAATATGTGTAAATAGCTAAGGTTTGTATGGTTAGGAAAAATACAAATTATCTTCGAATTTGTCATTTGTTCCGTAACCGAAATACAAACCACGCTATTTACATTGGGTGACTTACCCCTTAGGTAGGGTGGAAAGTCCCCAGCCATACTGGCTTTGGTTTTACCCGGGGACTCAGAATCCGAGTGAGTCGCACTCGAGAAAAGGAGTCCCTGCACCTCACAAGTTCCTTGCTTCGCAAGGAACCATGTGGCCTACATAAGCTTGTGTGTGAAGGAAGAAGTGTGACCCGTCCTAGGCAGTTGGTCTGGAGTTCCAGAAGGAACTCTGGGTTAGGACGTTCCCAATACCACCTTGTCAGGGTATGGGGGACGCGACAGTATTGACTCAATACTCGGAACACAGGGAAGCATGGTTTACCTGCAGAGGTTTGAGGTCAGCTATGCAGAGACCAGGATGCTGCTTCCCCGTAGAGGGGATGATGAAGAAAGAAATAAGGGCCAGACATACTTCTTTCGTTCATGCAGACTAAAACCTGATAACAATGCCCTCAACCTTCTGCTACCTGTCCAAAAAGGAGCCTGAAGTTAGACCAGCTGTTGTGTAGCCACCACAGAGCGATAGAAAACGTATCGAAACTCCTGTGGGTCACGCCCTGCAGGAAGCGGGCTGCGAAGGTCATTAGACGCTTCCAGACTCCAGCTTGTAGCACCTGCGTCACAGAGTAGTATTACTCGAAGGCGAGGGACGTTGCGATGTATCCAACATCGTGTTGTATGGCGACGTGACGGGGGAGGGTCTGGAGACAGGTCGAGATGAATGTCCTTGAGTCCGAGCTGAAGAGGTATACTGGTGACTCTCCCCCGTGTCCTCCCTGTGCTCCCAAATCGGCTGCAACTGAGGACAAACTGCAGCTGTTCCCAAAGCTAACCTCTCGATTCCTTTACTGGCAAGCAAGAGAGAGTTTTGGGACATCAGATACAGAATGGAGACTTGAAATCTTGAAGGAATTGGACCGAAGGGCCGGGACCCCCAGATTCTGAGTCTAGACAACAACTCAGGAGCGAACCTGAATGTTGCCTTCCCCTCTTCCTTAGAAAGGGCGGAGTCGTACGAGACCAAGAAGATTGCTTACACACTGGCCACGGCCAGAGTGAGCAGGAGACCCAAGACGGAATACAATCAGAGGCCTGTCGTAAAGGGTCTTGAGAAGATCTCTTAAGGGACTAAAAAGTCCAAGCCATGCTCCAAGTTGGAGGTCTCACTCCGACTAGGGGAGGGACGATCGTAGCTTCGCATGAGCGAGGAAAGATCCAGCGGGCAGGAAAAAGTTATTCCTTTAAGCCTGAAAGTCAGGGAAAGGCCGAGCGACAGGCTTCATTGCCGAGAGCGGAAAGGAGTTTCCTCCCGCCGAAAGGCAATAAGACCGTTATTGCTGGAGAAGAGGCCTCAAGGGAAGAGGTATACAGTGAACCCTCGCTACTTCGCGGTTCGACCATCGCGGATTCACCACTTCGCGGATTTTTTTCATAACCATGTATATACATATATCGCGGATTTTCCGGAAATATCGAAAATACCGCGATGTGACCGATGGTGCGAGATTGGAGAAAGTAAGGAAAATTGAATCATGATCGATTTTCAATATAAATGAAACTTTGAGGAGCAACAAAGATATCAATTGTTAGAGAGATAGAGAGAGGTAAGGAATGGGATGTAGTGAAAAGTAGCCCACAGAGAGAGAGAGAGAGAGAGAGGTAGAGAGAGAGAGAGGTAGAGAGAGAGAGAGAGAGAGAGAGAGAGAGAGAGAGAGAGAGAAAGAGAGAGATAGAGATAGGTAGAGAGAGAGAGAGGTAGAGAGGTAGAGAGAGAGAGAGGTAGAGAGGTAGAGAGAGAGAGAGAGAGAGAGAGAGAGAGAGAGAGAGAGAGAGAGAGAGAGAGAGAGAGAGAGAGAGAGAGAGAGAGAGAGAGAGAGAGGGTTTAAATGTAATAACCAAAAAAATTTGATAGGTTATAACACATTGGTGCTTATGTAATATCAACTGTATACTGTAGACGGTTTGAATAAGTTAAGAAAGGGTATAAACGATACTTTGTTAGTGTATTCGTACACACTCAAGAGCGGCAGCTAGATGACAGCTGATCTAATCACAGCCAAAAGTAAAACAAAAAGAAGTCAACAATACTCGATTTTTAACCCTGGATAGATACGGTGGGTCGTTTGCGACCCCGAGCGTCAAAAAAAAACAGGTTTTTCTCACGTGACTCACCCCTGTGACTGAATTTGTGGGTGATCGACCTGCAGGAGGTGTCTCCCCTACACGCTCTAGTAGTGTCCAGATGTGCATTGCTGTAGCTGTACTCCTTCCCCGATTTCTGAGACGCGTCGGGGTCGTTCGCGTCCGAGTTTACCCTTCTGAGGTAGTTTGCATAATTATCAAAGTTATTACGTATTATGAAATTGTCGTAGAATGGTGCAACTTGTATAGGTTATCAGTTGTGGAAAGTCTTGGTGGATTGTTTGGCTACCATGTGCATGTTTTTTTTTTTAGTTAAAATGTCGTTCATCACCACGAGGACCATTTTACCGCGAGTGCTCCTTTTTCATTTTTTTTCATTTTTTTGCCAAGTCATTTTTCCGTAAGATATTGCCAAATAGTGTCGTAAAACTTTTGCTTGTTTAGTGTTGGAAAGTGTGTCTAGATGATCTGGCTACCCATGCATGACTTTGTTTTTGTCAGATACGACGTAGTTATTGGTATATTGGGTATTTAACTGCGGTTACCAATTTCTGTTTTTTTTTCAATATTTGTAAAAATTACTACGTAGTAAGGAATTGCCGTATACTATTCATTTTTTTTTCATGTTTATGTGTTAGAAAGTGTGCCTTGATGGTTGGGCTAACACGTGCATGTCTTTTTTTTTATCTGAGATGTCGTATATTAGAATGTCGGGCATTTTACCGCGAGTGTCCCTTTTTAATTTTTTTTCATTTTTTTGCCAAGTCATTTTTCCGTAAGATATTGCGAAATAGTGTCGTAAAACTTTTGCTTTTTTAATGTTGGAAAGTGTGTCTAGATGATCTGGCTACCCATGCGTGATTTTGTTTTTGTCAGATACGACGTAGTTATTGGTATATTGGGTATTTAACTGCGGTTGCCAATTTCTGTTTTTTTTTTCAATATTTGTAAAAATTTACTACGTAGTAAGGAATTGCCGTATATTATTGATTTTTTTTTCATGTTTATGTGTTAGAAAGTGTGCCTTGATGGTTGGGCTAACACGTGCATGTCTTTTTTTTTTATCTGAGATGCCGTATATTAGAATGTTGGGCATTTTTCCGCGAGTGCCCCTTTTTATTTGTTTTGCATTTTTTTGCTTAGTCATGTTACCGTAAGGAATTGGCAAGTAGTGTCGCAAAACTTATATTTTTATAGTGTTGGAAAGTGTTTCTAGATGATCTGGCTACCCATGCCTATTTTTTTTTTAGCCAGATATGGCGTATATATAAGTATGTGTTCGATTTTCCTGTGATTGCCATTTTTTCGTTTTTTCCCATTTCTTTCAAAATTACTACGTACTAAGGAACTATAACAGAGTAATATTTCATTTATATGTTTATTTGTCGGAAAATATGCCTTGATGGTTTGCCTAGCACGTGGCTGAAATTTTTTTTTTCTGAAATGCCGTATATTAGAATGGCCATTTTTCCACGAGTGCCCCTTTTTATTTGTTTTGCATTTTTTTGCTTAGTCATGTTACCGTAAGGAATTGGCAAGTAGTGTCGCAAAACTTATATTTTTATAGTGTTGGAAAGTGTTTCTAGATGATCTGGCTACCCATGCCTATCTTTTTTTTAGCCAGATATGGCGTATATATAGGTATGTGTTCGATTTTCCGGTGATTGCCATTTTTTCGTTTTTTCCCAATTCTTTCAAAATTACTACGTACTAAGGAACTATCACAGAGTAATGATTCCTCTAGATGTTTATTTGTCGGAAAATTTTGTTTACTTTTTTTTTGATTGAATATCATCAAATTTTTTTTGCTAAAATATTGTTTTACATTTTTTTTTTTCGATTTTATTTCCCTTCAAAAAAATTTTTTTGGGTCAGAATTCTAATTTTATAGTCGTAAAATAATCGACAATTATCCAGCAACCCACCATACAATTTTTATGCATATCCAATAATAATTAGATTAGTAAATAACACCTTGAAATTGACATACCCTTCCTACATTTCAAGTGGCAGATTAGGGAGTCTGAGTCAGTGTGGTTGGCGGCCATTTTGTGGACATATCCGAAGCGTAAGCTGCCCTATCTATATATATTCTTGTTCCCTATAGAATTTGTGATATTTTGGTATATTTTTACCTGCATAAATATCATATTATATATTAAATATATGTATTTTTTTACGAAATTTCCAAGTACTCAAAAAATTACCTTTAGATATGGCCCCTGATATAAATGTAATTTACAAAATAATGAAGATTTTTTTACATATTTCTATTTTAGGATAACATATGTTTATTCCCTAAAAAAATTAGCCACTTCCTATTTCATTTGGGTACCCAAAAAAATTCATGAAATTTGGACAATTTTTTTTGGCCAAAAAAAGTTACCCTTTTTTTCTCATTTCAGATCTTCACCTCCATGGGTCTGACTTCATCCAAAATACATCAAGATGTGTCCTAAACATTCAAGAATCAATTCCTAAAAGGATTTGTGTATATATGTATAAACTTTTTTTTTATGAATTTTTATGTCAGGTCTTTTTTTTTTTCTACTTAATTTTTTAAAATATTTATAATAAATAGTTTTTCTGCAGATGAGTAGTATTTATCTTTACAGTTGTTTTAAGCATTCATTAAAGTTTTTTTTGGCAAAAGAAAAAAGGAGGTTACTGCAAAAACTGATTTTTCAAGAATTTTTTTTGGCGTCGGGGTCGTTCGCGTCCGAGTATACCCTTAAAGGGGTGTCCGAGGACCGTACCTATCCAGGGTTAAAACACACCCGAAATTTAAAAACAAAAGTACACGCTTTCTTAATGTGCAATTAACTATTTAAAGAGTGGCAATTTTCTAGAATAAAATGATATTTCCCAAAAAATAGTGGTTTGCTGATGAAATCGGATGCCGTATTTTTAGCTATGATTGAAATGGATGTAGACTCGGCCTAATTTTTTCGTTTCGTATTTAATTGACACTAAGAAAACTAATTTTAGTTTCTTCATCTAAATGTAAGTATTGTATAACACGGAGAGGGAGAGAGAGAGAGAGAGAGAGAGAGAGAGAGAGAGAGAGAGAGAGAGAGAGAGAGAGAGAGAGAGAGAGAGAGAGAATGAATCAGCTGTTGTAATCAAATGGCGTGTTTTTGTTTCGTGAGAATTTCATCGCCACGACTATAACAACAACATACTGTACTGAACTTTACAGTATTATACAGACTACACTGTAATATGATAAAATAAAATATTTGTAATCTATTTTATATGAAATGGGGCTTTTTTTTGTTTGTTTAAAATTTACATTTACGTATGTAAAAAAACTCTCTCTCTCTCTCTCTCTCTCTCTCTCTCTCTCTCTCTCTCTCTCTCTCTCTCTCTCTCGTAGATTGTTTTCCTGCTTTGCTACGTATGTATGATTTTATATAGATACGGTAAATAATATTTGTGCATAACATATTTTATAAAAGCTTTTACTGTAATAATATTATTTATCACTTTCATCATGGTGTTAAATTCCTTAGTTTGTTTACTGAACGTACGTTATGACTCCGTCGTTTCAGGCGGCGTCATAAAGAAAAACATTTCATTTGAAAGTCCTAAGAAAAATTAAGTAAAACATTAGTAATAACCAAATCAACATACTGTACTGAATAATCAATATAATTGATGCAAAAACTAACCCATACACAGATGTGTAAATGGGTTTGTTTCTTCATTATAATCAGAGATAAACGTAAACAAAACATTGGTTGCCATTTTTTATCGTGCTTTTTGGCGTGTACAGGAAACGCATGATATAAAGTCGCCTTTAATATTTGTGCCTGTTTTAGTTTAGGGTACGTTAGTACATGCATTAAGTGTTCTGTACATTAGAGGGTAGTTTGTTAACATTACTACGTACAAGGGAAGGTTTTAAAAGTCTGAATATACATGTTAAATAAATAGGTAAATACTGTATGGTGTCACTACTTCGCGGATTTTCACCTATCGCGGCCGGGTCTGGAACCTATCTACCGCGATAAACGAGGGTTCACTGTATCTCCCACGGCACTAACCACCGAAGACTCTTCACTTCGCCTGGAAGACCCCTGCGGATGACTATCGCAGATGACGCGACCTCCGTCCCGCGACTGTAGCGGGTCGTCTCTTCTTGAGGAGGAGGCGTAGTGTCTCCAGGCATGAAGCCGAAGCGACGCCCCGGCTCGTGAAAGATGTTGCAGTGTGGTTGTTTGAGTAGACTGTGCCGTGGGAGAAGCTCTCCCGGGAGTTCCGTCAGGGGAAGCAGAGGGTCCAGAAACCGTTCTGCGCATAGTCCTAGTGGAGCTCTCCCATTGAAAGGTTGACAGACAACCTGGTCTTGTTGAGACCCATTCTCCACAGACAAAAAGGAGGGAAGACGCAGGCGACGAAGTTGTCCCACCATCACCGGAATGCATCTTGCCAGAGTCTCGGGGTCTGAGACTGGGGGGAAGAACAGCGGAAGCTTGAGGTTCCAAGCTGTCGCGATCAGGTCCCTCAGACCAGGACTTGCTGGTTACTCAAGGCCAAAGACCCCCAGGTACACTCTCTCTACGAGGTTCTGCTCGGATAGTCGGAGAGAACATTCATCTGCCTGGAATGAGAGAGCCGATGGTGGTATTGAGAGTATCTCAATCATCTCGGTATCTCTACTGCAAGATGTGAAGGTGTGAAAATGCGTCCCCTGCTGGTTAGAATACGCCAGAATCATGAAGTCGACGCGCACGGAGCGACTCGGCAGGAGCTGTAGGATCTGTAGAGGGGCCAGACTACAGCCCCTAAGCCTGCCTGAATGATGGAGAGGTATCCTTCAGGTCCTGACCATAGGCCTGGACCGGAACATGCCCCCCACCCTTTTTTTTTTTTTTTGACGAGTCCGAGAACAGCATCAAGAATGTGGGGAAAGGACGAGAATATCCACTCCCATCAAGAGGTTCCATAGGTCAACACCCATTGCAGGTCTAATAGTTCCGCTGGTCCCATAGGGGCCAGGAAGTCCGGCTAACCGTTGCCTGAAACCACCGGAACTTGGATCGGCCCACATGGAACTTATCCTGAGGCGACCGTTCGGAACTATAGACGGGTCAATGAGGAAAGGAGAACTAGGAAACGTTCCAAGGTAGGGCTGAAAGCTCTGCTTGACTGAGAACAGGTACTGCGACTCTCCTCAGCCTTGCCACAGTCAACTGAAGGGAAGGCTCGGAGGAGGTGGCAACAGAATCTGGTGTCACCAGGTGGTTACCCATCCAAGTACCGACCAGAACTGACGTTGCTTAACCTTGCTGGACGGACGAGAAGCGGGGTTTCCAACGTGGTAAGGCCGTTGACTCAATATCATGGCCAGAAACTCCAGATGTTGAGGCCGAAGAAGAGAAGGCTCCTAGCAAAATACCATGAACCCACACTCATGGTAAGCATCCGGAATCTTGTCCCGGCGCTGAAGAAGGTCGAACCCGAGCCTACCGGAGTTTACCAGCCCTCCAAAAAGCGAAGGAGGCGGAAGCCTGCATCTGAGCGGCCATGAGGAAAGCAGGGAGAGTTCTCTGGGGAAAAAAAAAAAAACTGCGATGCCACGGCGGGATCGCCACACTGCATCATAAGCAGGAATACCTGCAGTCTAAGCTGAATTCCACGAGCTCCCTGGAAGATGGATGGAATGGAAACTAAGTACCTGTCTTTCCGATCCAGGGTTTAAGGAGTCCTGTCGCCTCGTTACCAGTCTGATCGATTCTGCTGTTCTATGCTGGACGAAGTTTGTTCGACAAACTTGATCAGGGCTACGGAACTCCCGTCTCAGATACTTCCTTACAAGAAAGGATCGACTGAAGAAGCCGGGGGTGAAGCCATCGATGATCCTATGGAGGACCTTCTCCTAAGGTATGGATTATTCTGCCCAAACGGGCAACTCTTGCCGACCCTATGGCATAGAGGTTCAGAGACACTGAATTCGCTGACAGAGACGGCAGGCGCGACATCCTTGGCTGATCACAGAGATCGTGCGGGAATAGGCATCGGGAAGCTGTCATCCGGATGAGAAACCTTAAGCATCCTCCCAGCATGAAACCTGCAAGGGGGGGGGGTACCAATCCTAGAGTTCGTGAACTCTGCCGCTCCCTTTAGGACTATGCCCACCCCGGGGGAGCCTCCCGTGCCATCTGTTCCTGACAGGAGGAAACTGCAATTGGACACCTTGTCTCAGTTGTCGTAGCCGATAACTTAGGCCGACGTGGTTGAAAGAAAAAGGCGCTGGAGCCATGCAGAGTCTGGAAGAAAGCGCCTTGGAGGAGTGAAAACGGAAGTCGATTTCCTCCGTACAGCTGCTGTCTAAGTCTCTGTCCTTGGGCACAAACAAACTCTTCTCAAGGATGGAAGGGTGTCTGAGGTTGTCGACATCCACAGATGAGACACCCGAAGGAAGCCCTCGGTCAGCGCGTCCAGATGGTACAACATCGAGCTTGTCCGCAAGTTAGATACTTAACGACGAAACGCCAAGGTGCCTGAGCCCGAGAGGAGGAAAGTACCCATGATCTTCCTGTAGCTTCCTTGAACCAAACCTCGGGCCGTAACCGAGGAGGGAAAGGACCTGGTAAGCCCCCAGAGGAAGGGGTAAGCAGTCACCCCTTGGCCAATGGAGAAATCTCGAACGGAAAGCCCCCCGCCAAAAATCCTTCCAGGGAATGACGGGGAAGGGCTAACCCAGGTTCTCGAAAGAGGAGTGTTGCTCAGACCTCCCTGAAGTTTATTCCTATTCTTGCAAGTGCCATGCTCTGCGTTTACAGGGTGAGGCCGTGTTCTGGAAATACGCTCCAGAAGAACTCGCCAGGCTGGCCATGCTGCGAAAACCCCAATGGGAATCGTGGTCGCAATCGCCCTGGAGCTCATGCTCAGTCACGCAGGAACGCATACGAAGGTGAGCAAAGGAGCGCAGAAGGAGGGCGAGCGTGGTAGGAAGGGCGAGAGCTGGTGGTCGGCGAGCGATAACCCATAGACGAGCAATGGATACTGCAAGAATTAAGCCGACGTTCGCGCGACGGAACACCGTCGGGCCGCGCGACGGAACACCGTCGGATCGCGCGACGGAACACCGTCGGATCGCGCGACGGAACACCATCCGTCCGGGCGATGGAATACCGTTGGTTCGCGCGCGGGCGAACATTGGAGAGCATGTGCGCGGACGCGCACGAGCGTAGACGTGCAGGCACGTGGGCGTGCGGACGCGCGGGCGAATGATCGCGAGGGCGCGCAGGCGAGCGGTCGCGTGGGCGTGCGGGCGAGCGGTCGCGCGGGCGAGCGGTTGCGCAGGCGAGAGGGCACGAGGGTGGGCAGGTGAATGAGCGCGATGGCGAGGAAACGCGCTGCCGCGTGGGTGAGGAAGACCGCTGGCGATGTGGATCAACAGGCGATCGGTGGTGAGCTGGTGAGCGCTGACGCGCAGGTGGGCAATGGCGCGTCGGCAAGCGACGGCGCGTTGGCGAGCTGTGGTGCGTTAACAAAACGCTAGCGAGCAGATGAAGAATCGCGCGGGTGCGTAGGCGATTGCCAACACGAGAGAGACTAGTGATGGTTAGTGCGCATCGCGCTAACAAAAGGCGCGCAGGTGCATCAGGAAGGTGAGCGCTGAAGCCAGCTGTTAATCAGGCGATCCTAGACGGTCAGAAAACCGTTGGCGCCCATTGGTGTGTGGCAAAGAAGGGCGCGCAGGCAGATCGATGGCGATCGTTGACGCGTAGGAGATCGCTGGCGAGCAGGTGAACGTTGACGCGTCTAAGGTCGCTGGCGAGCTGATGATCGCTGACGAGCAGAAGGCAACGAGTGTAAGCGTGCACATAGAAGAAGAGTCCTTGACCCAGACCTGAACCGAAGTTCTAGATCGCGAGGGCGAACGTGGGCGCGTAACAGTAACCAACAGGAACAGCAGGGATGATCATCATGAGAGCGCTGACGAACAGGAGAGCACTGGCGAACAGGAGAGCGCTAGCGATCAGGAAGCGCTGACGAACAGGAGAGCACTGGCGAACAGGAGAGCGCTAGCGATCAGGAAGCGCTGATGAGCAGGAGAGCGCCTGTGCGCTAACACTGAGCAGGAGCAGGAGAGAACACAGCAGAAGGGCGCGCAGGGGAACCCTGACACGCAAGGGAAGAACCCCCGTGGGAGGCAACCCTTTGCCCCGAAGGGATCGTTGTCCGTCGGGAGACAGATGTCCATCGGAAGACCGTTGCCTGTCCGCCGGGAGACTGATCTCCGTTGGAAGACCGTTGTCCGTCGGGAAGACCGTTGCCCGTCGGAAGACGAGATCAGACTGCTGTCCATCTGCACCAGGGCGGAAGATCAAGAAGGAGTTGTAGGCTGCAAACGGAGATTCATAAAGGCGCCTCTTGGCACCCTTATAGGGAGATGAGAGGCCCTTACGACGAGGCGGACGGTGAGCCTTACGGCGAAGGAGGCCAACAGCAACAGCAGCAGAAGAATCCTCCGAAGAAGAGTCTCTATGAGTGTACTCTCTCGCGAACGAAAGAGAAACACTTCGCAGAAGAGACTGGTCAGCCAGTGACCAAAAAGGAGCAATCGTCCGAAGAGGGGCTCCTGCAGTTGCCCAGCCCCTTGAGCGAAACTGCAGGTGTGACCGCTCAGCACCAAGAGCATAGTCGCACGAAAAAAAGGCAAGAGAAGAACCCCCCAAAAGGGGAAAAACTCAAGCCTGGACAGGAAAAACTTCCCTCGGAAGGAAAGTTACCCACCCAAGGAGGCAAGCCTCCTGAGAGTTCTTAAATGAACTGGAGAGCTGTCAATCGTCACGGGAGTACTTCCAGTAGGAGACACGCCCCTGACGAAAATCCAAAGGGGGAGGCAGCAACAGCCGAATCCCCAGGCCTCAACAAGACAGCTCACACCGTTGCCATATTACAGAAACGAACTTGATCGGTAACTGTAAAAAAATCAAACAAAAATCATTAGTACACATTCATTCCCCCGGGAAGGCTCCGAAGAGGAATCCCGAGGGAAAGGAAACAAGAATTACACAACAGGCACGTGCCCTCACAACCACTTACACTCACGGAAGGAGAGCTGTAACCAAAACAGAATTATAACAATTATAATTATGAAACTATGTAATTATGTAATTTAAAAATGAATGAACACTAAAGAAAGAACGAAAACCACGAAAGGAATCGTTCTACAAGCTGAAAAATTAACAACTACAATTAGATTCATAAACTAATTGAGACAAAACGTACGGCGTAGCAACCCCCCCACACGGAAAGGAAGCTACAAGGGCGTAGTAACACATAGTAAAAGGGTGAACGACCTCAAGAGAGAGAGAGAGAGAGAAAGACCGAAGTCAAACTCGATCGCAACCCATAAAATTACGCCGTGGTGGCCTAACTGCCGAGGACTCCACGGAGATATCGTACACTACCCACACAACTCTGAAAAGGAAACTTACTGATTTCTATACTCAAATATATATACAAACATGAAAACATGTTTACATATATATTGAATAAAAGAAAAGTAAGCGATTAAGTAAAGACAAAACAAACAATGGCTGCCAAGAGAGGACCAAGACAGAGACGTCTGTCCCAGTCCAAGCCAAAAGTGAAAGTGAGCACTCACCTGTGTGAGGGGGGGGGGTAGCTAGCTACCACTCCCCCCCCCCCCCCCCCCCCCCGCTAACTAGCGCGGGGGTAATACACCCTCGTTAAATTCTAATGGCTCGCCATTTCAGCTGCGCTAAAAGGTAAACCCAATGTAAATAGCGTGGTTTGTATTTCGGTTACGGAACAAACTAATTTATTTTTCTTTCAAACAGCCCTACCCTTCCAGTGTAGTACTAACTTTATATTGTGGTTTATGGCAATACATACATATGGGCACTCCATATTCCCTTTACCTCTTTAGTTCTCTTGTCGTTGTTGTTTATTAAGTACTAGCGTTCTACCACCTCACAAAATTGTGATTTTTGTGAGTTGAGGGGTTATTTAGAAACATCAAAGAAAATTGGAATTCAACACTAAAATTTTCCCAAAAAATTCCCCAATATTAAAAGCTTACAGCTCTCGTATACTATAAACATCACAAATTTTTAAAGTAGTATATTTTTCTTTCCAACTATGCAAACCAGAGTCCTTTAATAGAAGTATGATGTCAGCGAGACTATAAATTTGCAGTTGATGAGTAAGTGTAACTTAAACAACACGGGTTTGAATAGTTAGGAAAATTACTTTAAAAATTTGTGATTTGTTCCTACATGGATTCAAAGGGTAGTCTACCAGGTACTGACTACCCCAAACCTCATTGTAACCCTGGCGCCTTCCTTCATTTCTCAACTGTCTCTTCAAATTTCCTAGAAGGGTAGAGGGCTGGGCTACGATGGACAGGAGCATTTCTCCAGGCCAGAGCCTTTAGATATCTGATCTGCCTTACAAACTCTGCTGCCACTGACTCTCCTTTTGAGGACAAGTTTTTGCCACATGCCAAATGGTTCCCAGATCTTATGACACTCTTGATTGAGATACTGAGAGAGCTATCCCCTTTGGCCCAATTTACTTTGTCAACCACACCTGCAGAGATACCAAACCTTGGTGATATCTGTCATTTCACAGGTGGGGATTATCCACAATGTCCTCAAAGTGAAAGGGCTCCGAAAATCTTTACAGCAGTCTATCCAGCAAAGCCGGCAATCATCTGTGATTAGTGAAATGAAATTACCTGTATTGGATGCTATTAGAGTTCTTAGGTCAATGCAGAGGGCATCATATGAACCTTTACTGAAAATGTCGAATAAAAACACAACTCTCCTAATCTAACCTAACCTAAAGGTAGAGTTATTGTTTGCCTTTCCCTTGGCTTCGGCAAAGTGATTAAGGGGTGGAGATAGGTCTCCTTTACCTTTGTTCTTGAGTTTATTGCCACAACACAAAACCCAGCAGTGGAACACTGAAGTTTCATACCTTCTCCATCTCCTCCCTTAGGAATATGATGGATGGTCTGAGGGATTTGCTTCTTTGACCTGTGAAGGCACTAAGACGCTCCGTGAAGCGAACCAAGTCCTTCAGGACAATGCTTGAAAACCTGTTTGTTAGATCTGGTAGCTGAAAGAAAATTTCTAGAAACACTATTGTTTTCTGGCTTCCAGTAACATTATGGAGAGCACATTTCCCCTTTGGTCAAAGGCTTGATAGGAATGTCCCAACAAGTAGCCAAAGCAAGAGGGGACAGCCTGTCCTACTGCTCTTTAAGTCCTCTTCTACCTCCTACCCTTCTGGGCTGATCCGTGCTGGGTCAAAAGGGCTGACTGGGATCTGGGTTTTAACTTTGCCTTGGAGTCAACGATGGCTTCTTTAGAACAGACTTTAAAGGTCTTGTTGATTTTATTAGGTTTTTTAAAACCCTTGCATTCTTGAAGGAGAGAGTTCGGTAGACAAAGTCCGGGGACATTTTCCTCCATTTCTCCAGTCTCTCCAATTACCCTGATGGATGATGGATGGAAGCATTTTTCAGGGCCAGAGCTTCTAAATGCCTGATCTTCACTGTCACAGACTCTCCTTTTGATACAAAGTTGGCCCACTAGTTGGCTAACTAATGAGCCAAAAAGGTGTCTGCTTTCACCTCTGAAAGAACAAGGCCAGGAAAGTCCTTTTTCGTTTTCCAGCTTTGAAGGGTCCCAAAAAAATGTAAGGACGTCACCTCAAGGCTCGCGCCATGGAAGCAGCTTCTATGTTGGCAGACTCGGAAGCTAAGAAGATGGTACATTCAGAACAGAGTAATCACCGCATCTATAGGCAGAGGGGAACGATTAGGATTCTTGTGTGCATAAAATCTTTTTTGTCTAAAGAGTGCCATAGACTGAATTTTGTTTGAACGGCTTGATCAAAGAGAATTACTGCACATATAAAACTCGGTCGAGTCGCTTGTCAGGCTGGGAGGAACATAAGAGAGGAGACGTCCCCCCCTTTTTTTTTTCATTTGTTAGAGGTAGTAGGTTGGCCAAGGCACCAGCCGCCCGTTGAAATACTACCGCCAGAGAGTTATGGGGTCCTTTGACTGGCCAGACAGTACTACGTTGGATCCTTCTCTTTGGTTACGGTTCTTTCTCTTTGCCTACACATACGCCGAATAGTGTGGCCTATTCTTAACAGATTCTCCTCTGTCCTCACACACCTGACAACACTGAGGTTACTAAACAATTCTTCTTCGCTCAAGGGGTTAACTACTGCACTGTATTTGTTCTGTGGCTACTTTCCTCTTAGTAAGGGTAGAAGAGACTCTTTAGCTATGGTAAGCAGCTCTTCTAGGAGAAGGACACTCCAAAATCAAACCATTGTTCTCTAGTCTTGGGTAGTGCCATAGCCTCTGTACCATGGTCTTCCACTGTCTTGGGTTAGAGTTCTCTTGCTTGAGGGTACAATCAGGCACACTATTCTATTTAATTTCTCTTCCTCTTGTTTTGTTAAAGTTTTCATAGTTTATATAGGAAATATTTATTTTAATGTTACTCTTAAAATATTTTATTTTTCCTTCTTTCCTTTCCTTACTGGGCTATTTTCCCTGTTGGGGCCCCTGGGCTTATAGCATTTTGCTTTTCCAGCTAGGGTTGTAGCTTAGCAAATAATAATAATAATAATAATAATACCCCCCAAAATTGGGGGAAGTGCCTTGGTACATGTATGTATGTATAAAACTGATACTCATATGATAACTCATCACAAAGAGTACTGTATACTCAAATGGTAACTATATCACAAAGAGTACACTAATGTACAATGATACCTTTGGTGACTGCTATACTTTGAACATTGCATCCTATGCTCAAATGACAAACTATCACAGTGAGTGCAATAATGAGCAATGATACCCTATAAATTATGCTGAAGGGCTAGGAGTGCACGCCCAATCCTCATTTCAAACAATTTTGTTACACCATACTGTAAAAAAAGAAAGATGACATCCAATAGCTTAGACTTTGCCTCTACTTTTACATTTCTTATTTTTGGTTGGAAGAGGTGAAAATGAAAGCCATATCTTACTATTTTCTTAAAATATACAACCTCATGAATTCTTTCATGACTCAGGGGAAAACTATTTAATAAATAATATTGTACGCAGTACTACAGCGTATTTGTTGACCTTTCAATTTCCCTGAAACTCAGTATGGGCCCAGATAGAGTATAAATGAACTTTGTTGGTAAAAATAAAAAGCCACTCCTGAACCTTGCAAATAAGTTGATACAGTGAATAATAATATAGACTCCATACCATGCTTCTACAGACAACATATATTACAAAATGTGTTTGATTGGCATGCTAGATCAAAGATATAATAGCCGTCACCTACGATGTAAAAACTGTTGTGCAGAACACATCCAACTTAATTTTCTGCTTTGGAGTGATCAGCAATGATCATTGGATAGACCTGATCGTGTGCACTAGGTTTGTCAAAATTGGCTTTTATACACAAGATTTCTGGTTCCATCTATAGTGATAGTCTCACTTCATAAATTTCATCACTTACCTTCTCTTTCATACCTGATAGGGTTTTTGGAAACTTACAATAAGCAATTTGAATTACATTCCCATAGAATCCTGAAAGTTTAATACTACCAGGAACCTTTTAGTTGAAAAGTATATCGTCAGCACACACTCCTTTCTTCTAAGGAATTTAAATGCAGTCAATACATAATCTTTCCATTGGCAATATTCTCAAAGGTCTACAGTATATTGTATACAACATCAAACTCTTTCAGACTGGTATTCCAGTTTGGAACAGACAAAAGAACCGTATACTGTACTATAATACAGGCAAAGCTCTGCTTCCAGCTGCCCAGTTAAAATCTGCTACGACTTTTAAATTTCTTCACGATGAAATTTGATGAAGTTAACTTTTCAGTATATATCCTTTTAGAATATTTCACCTTTGTTTTAAAAGGAAATGTGTAGCCATCTAAGCAAGTGCTTGGCTTTCTTGTACCTTTCTGCAATAAGTAAACCTAATGGCAGCTGCTTTAAGATACAGAAAATTTAAAGCCTTTCTTACTACAAACTTCTACAATTCCAAAGGATCCAATAAGGAGAGTAGCCTAGTACAGAAACATACAGCAAATTCTCTTAGTCATGGCTTTTCTTTCATGAGGCTTAATACCACACAGTTTTCTAAGTTTTATTCAAGCTGTGCCCTTAGTAAACAATAACCTTCCTCCCTAAGCATGTAGACGAATGGTTAATACTTAACCAGTATAAATTGGATGAGAATGTTTCACAGTTAAGCATTCTATTCCTAGTTTAATTTTTTTTTTTTTATGACATTTCTCTTATATAGTTTATGGCATATTTTATGTGTTGTTTTTCTATGCACCACGTTGGTTTCCTTATTGGATCCCGTGGAGTTATAGCATTCGCTTTATCACACTTTCAACTTGGCTAATAACAGTACAGTAATACTTTCAAACTTTAGCAAATGTCTGAATGTGATTATGGAGTCGGATCCTGTGCAGTACAGCCCACTACACTCAACTAATAGTTTTGTGCTGTTGAATATAAAACCCCCACTAAAAAATTAACAACTATGGGATAACAAGTCATTAGATAAGGCTTGACAATGCAAAAATGATAGTATCATCATCTACCTTCTCAAAGCCAAAACACACCAAAAATGTTGGGCACTGCTTGGAAAGTCCAAGTAGATTTGGTTGGGAATTTAAAACAGGTGGTGGAGGGAGCTCCTATTTTTGAGCAAACCAAAATAAAACAAAGGAAAAAGACTACTGCTTTCCAAGTGCCAGGAGGAATATGTTTATAGGATACAGATATATAAAAACCCAAGAAAATTTTTAAATAGAAATATGAAACAGGTCTACAGAACCTAGAGAACTCACTTTATATAAGGAAAAGCATAACAAATTGAGAGTTTGGAGGTAGCCTTTCCGCTACTACACCAGGAAGTCATTGCTGGTACAGTGTTGTACTATAAAATTTGAAAATTTCAGTTGGTCTACTTTCTATACCTTAATTATCATATAAAAACTGATTATATTCTATATAACATGGAAATATTCAATCAAAAGTGGGTAACTAAAACTAATTGCCAGGAAAATCTTTCACACCAAAAGCAATATCATATCTCCCAATGTTATCAATAATATTGCCAAGCTGATGACAAATTTAAAAAGTAATTGTAAAAGTTTAAACACTAGGAGAGAAAATTCCCTAGTATATAAGATTATAACTTCTAGGAGAAATAGATCTCATAAGAACGCCTTATGTAACCAAAGGAATTACATGAATGCTGTAAATGGGTTAAATAAAGTCCTGGTATGAATGGTTGCTTGGCATTTTGGATGAATGGATATTGCACAGTTCATAGGTTTAGCAATCTACTTATACAATGTAGCTTTTCCCTAAAATAATATGCCTAAATGAACACAAGTGCCTCATTTTCCTGATACATTTCAACTTTTCTACAACATATGGCTAATTAATTATTGTTATTATTATTTACTAAGCTACAACCCTAGATGGAAAAGCGGGATAATGTAAGCCTGAGGGCTTTAACAGGGAAAATAGCCCAGAGAAGAAAGGAAATAAGGAAACTACAAGAGAAGTAATTAACAATTAAAATAAAATATTTCAAGAACAGCAACAACATTAAAATAAATCTTTCATATACAGTATAAACTATAAAAAAGAAGAGAAATAAGATAAAACAGTGTCCCTGAGTGTATCCTCAAGCAAGAGAACTCTACCCCAAGACAGTGAAAGACCATAGTACAGAGGCTATGGCACTATACAAGACAAGAGAACAATGGTTTGATTTTGGAGTGTCCTCCTAGAAGAGCTGCTTACTATAGCTAAAGAATCTTTTACCCTTACCAAGAAGAAATTAGCCACTCAACAATTACTTTGCAGTAGCTAACCCCTTGAGCGAGGGTCATAAATAATTCACTACTTATAAGGACCCTGCAAATATGGTACAAAGAGTGGTAAACTTTGAGCAGTACTAAAGGCTATTTGCAGTGGGCCTTACACCCTCACTATATTGCCTTCTGCCTTTTACTTCTCTCTTAGGTCTCTTTCCACCACTTTAATCAAATTGCCTGACTTTATATCACTTTTACTTTACAGTATATTTGAGGAAAAAATCCTCCGTACAAACTCTGGGACAGACTTTAAATGTAATTTTGTGATTTTCATAGTCATATAATAATTTGAACCTTACCACTAGTTAAAATAACTATGAGTTGGCACAAATAGTTTAGCTTTAATATTAAAATCATAAGTTTATTTAATATGATGCAGTTCTTCAAGAAGAAGATTCTAACAAAATTTCAAGGATTTATTTGTTTCCAAAACTATGTATCTGTTACTGATCAAAGCTTTTACTATCACATAAAACAGATTTTACTGTTAGAAATAACTTAATGATTATAATTGACATATCACTAATAAAATATGGTGAAAAAGCAAAGCTGATACCTACACACTTACCCCATAAACAAGGTAGTAGTTGCAATAATCATGAAAGGATAAAAAAAAAAAAGGTAACACAGAAAAGTGCTAAACTCTGAAGATTTTTAAAATAGCCAATTCTTTTTAAAAATTTCAATATCTATGTATCTCTAGAGACCTGATATCCTTAAGCAATTTACTAAATAGAACAAGGGACTCATGGCACACATGCTACCGAGCCATAAAAGAAGATATTACTTTAAAATATGAAGGTTCAGGTCTTATCAATAGAAGTCAAGGTGCAACCCTAGGTGGAAAAGTAGAAGGCTACAACTCCACGAAGCCTAAAAAGGAAGGTGACCGAGTGTTGAAAAGAAATGGAGAGGGAAAGAACAAACTTTAAGAGGAACATTAAACAAATTAAAATACTGTAAATAACAATGTGTAATAAATAAAGGGTAAACTATGAAGCAGGAATTATGTCAACTTCCTCAACAAAAAAGGGTTTGCACCAAGCTTGAAATTCTAAAAGTTCCAATTCAACAGTATGATTAAGAATATACTATCATTCCAAAATTTGGTCATGGCCAGAATACATTTCATGGTCCTCATTGTTTTATAATATTGTTGTAGCCTTTTCCAATTTCTCCTTCTGTGTATAACACTCAAGTATACTTGTTGACTCTGGGTATAAATCATAATATCTAATTTTCTTCTTGACCATCTTTACAATATCTTTAACTATTCCTTTTATAATATAATGATTATTTTTGTTGTTCCACGTGTTATTATTATACATACATACATACATATACCAAGGCACTTCCCCCAATTTTGGGGGGTAGCCAACATCAAACAAATGAAAAAAAAAAAAAGGGGGGGGACCTCTACTCTCTACGTTCCTCCCAGCCTAACAAGGGACTCAACCGAGTTCAGCTGGTGCTGTTAGGGTGCCACAGCCCACCCTCCCCCGTTATCCACCACAAATGAAGCTTCATAATGCTGAATCTCCTACTGCTGCTACCTCCGCGGTCATCTAAGGCACCGGAGGAAGCAGCAGGGCCTACCGGAACTGCGTCACAATCGCTCGCCATTCATTCCTATTTCTAGCACGCTCTCTTGCCTCTCTCACATCTATCCTCCTATCACCCAGAGCTTCCTTCACTCCATCCATCCACCCAAACCTTGGCCTTCCTCTTGTACTTCTCCCATCAACTCTTGCATTCATCACCTTCTTTAGCAGACAGCCATTTTCCATTCTCTCAACATGGCCAAACCACCTCAACACATTCATATCCACTCTAGCTGCTAACTCATTTCTTACACCCGTTCTCACTCTCACCACTTCAATCCTAACCCTATCTACTCGAGATACACCAGCCATACTCCTTAGACACTTCATCTCAAACACATTCAATTTCTGTCTCTCTATCACTTTCATTCCCCACAACTCGGATCCATACATCACAGTTGGTACAATCACTTTCTAATATAGAACTCTCTTAACATTCATGCCCAACCCTCTATTTTTTACTACTCCCTTAACTGTCCCCAACACTTTGCAACCTTCATTCACTCTCTGACGTACATCTACTTCCACTCCACCATTTGCAGCAACAACAGACCCCAAGTACTTAAACTGATCCACCTCCTCAAGTAACTCTCCATTCACCATGACATTCAACCTTGCACCACCTTCCCTTCTTGTACATCTCGTAACCTTACTCTTACCCACATTAACTCTCAACTTCCTTCTCTCACACACTCTTCCAAATTCTGTCACTAATCGGCCAAGCTTCTCTTCTGTGTCTGCAACCAGTACAGTATCATCCACAAACAACAACTGATTTACCTACCATTCATGGTCATTCTCGTCTACCAGTTTCAATCCTCGTCCAAACACTCGAGCATTCACCTCTCTCACCACTCCATCAACATACAAGTTAAACAACCACGGCGACATCACACATCCCTGTCTCAGCCCCACTCTCACCGGAAACCAATCACTCACTTCTTTTCCTATCCTAACACATGCTTTACTGCCTTTGTAGAAACTTTTCACTGCTTGCAACAACCTTCCACCAACTCCATATAACCTCATCACATTCCACATTGCTTCCCTATCAACTCTATCATACGCTTTCTCCAGATCCTTAAACGCAAAATACACCACCTTACCTTTTGCTAAATATTTCTCGCATATCTGCCTTACTGTAAAAATCTGATTCATACAACCCCTACCTCTTCTAAAACCACCCTGTACTTCTAAGATTGCATTCTCTGTTTTATTCTTAATCCTATTGATCATTACTCTACCATACACTTTTCCAACTACACTCAACAAACTAATACCTCTTGAATTACAACACTCATGCACATCTCCCTTACCCTTATATAGTGGTACAATACATGCACAAACCCAATCTACTGGTACCATTGACAACACAAAACACATATTAAACAATCTCACCAACCATTCAAGTACAGTCACACCCCCTTCCTTCAACATCTCAGCTTTCACACCATCCATACCAGATGCTTTTCCTACTCTCGTTTCATCTAATGCTCTCCTCACTTCATCTATTGTAATCTCTCTCTCATTCTCATCTCCCATCACTGGCACCTCAACACCTGCAACAGCAATTATATCTGTCTCCCTATTATCCTCAACATTCAGTAAACTTTCAAAATATTCCACCCATCTTTTCCTTGCCTCCTCTCCTTTTAACAACCTTCCATTTCCATCTTTCACTGTCTCTTCAATTCTTGAGCCAGCCTTCCTTACTCTCTTAACTTCTTTCCAAAATTTCTTCTTATTCTCTTCATATGAATGACCCAATCCCTGACCCCACCTCAGGTCAGCTGCCCTCTTTGCCTCACGTACCTTGCGCTTTACTTCCACATTTTTCTCTTTATATTTTTCATACTTCTCTATACTATTACTCTGCAGCCATTCTTCAAAAGCCCTCTTTTTCTCTTCCACTTTTACCTTCACTCCTTCATTCCACCATTCTGCCCTTCCTCATGCTGCCTCCAACAATCTTCTTGTCACACACATCACTTGCAATCCCAACAAAACTTTCTTTTACTAACTTCCACTCCTCCTCTAAATTGCCAGTTTCTCTTACTTTCACTTCGTCATAGCCTATGTCATTTTCAACCTTTCCTGATACTGTATTTACTTTTTACCCCCGGTTTTATTAGCTCTTCAACCCTCACTACCTCCCTTTTACATCCACCTACTCTATTCCCCCACTCTTTTGCTACAACTAATTTTCCTTCCACCAAAAAATGATCAGACATACCGTTGGCCATACCCCTAAACACGTGCACGTCTTTCAATCTTCCAAACATTCTTTTAGTTATCAACACATAATCCATTAATGCCCTTTCTACTACTCTTCCATTTGCCACTCTTACCCATGTATACTTACTGTATTTTTATCTTTCTTTTTGAAAAACTATTACTTATCACCATCTCTTGCTCAACACACATATCTACCAGTCTCTCACCACTCTCATTTTCACCTGGTACGCCATACTTCCCAATGACACCTTCTACCTCTCCAGCGCCCACTCAACAAACTAAATCACCCATGACAACTACATAATTCCTTCTACCCAGTCCTTCTACACACCTAGTTAATTCATTCCAGAACTCATTCCACTCTTCTTCACTTTTCTCACTACCTGGCCCATACGCACTGACAAACGCCCAACATTCCCTACCCAACCTAACCCTTACCCCCATTAACCTAGATGATATCTCCTTCCATTCCACTACTTTACCTGTCATCCATTCAATCAGCAATAAAGCCACACTCTCTCTCGCTCTTCCCCTTTCAATCCCAGACACTCTACCAGACATTTCACCAAACAACACTTCACCCTTCCCTTTTATCTTTGTCTCACACAAGGCCAATACATCCATCCTTCTATTCCCAAACATACTTCCAATTTCACATCTTTTACTCTCTATCGTACTACATCCACGCACATTCAAACCCCCCAAAACTAGAGTGCGGGGAGCAGTCACTCTCCCCCCAGCTCCATCTCTTTGTCGATGTCTCACAGGATGTAGATACAGGAGAGGGGGTTCCCAGCTCCCTCGTCCCGTCCCTTTTAGTCGCCTCTTACGACACGCAGGGATAATGTTGGCGCTATTCTAATTGTTTTTATGCCCCTGCATAATTGCAAAGCTACAACCCTAGTTGGAAAGGCACAATGCTTTAAGCCCAGGGGCTCCAACAGGGAAAATAGCCCGATGAGGAAAGGAAACAAAGAAAAATTAAATTTTTAAGAAGAGTAACATTAAAATAAATATCTCCTTTATAAACTATAAACACTTTAACAAAACATGAGGAAGAGAAATTAGATAGAATAGTGTGCCTGAGTGTACCCTCAAGCAAGAGAACTCTAACCCAAGGCAGTGAAAGACCATGGTACAGAGGCTATGGTATAACCCAAGACTAGAGAACAATGGTTTGATTTTGGAATGTCCTTCTCCTAGAAGAGCTGCTTACCATAGCTAAAGGGTCCTTTCTACCCTAACCAAGAGAAAAAAGGCCCCTGAACAATTACAGTGCAGTAACCCCTTGGGTGAAGAAGAATTGTTTGGTGTTGTCAGTTGTATGAGTACAGAATATGCCAGACTATTCGGTGTGTGTGTTTGTGTAGGCAAAAAGGAAATTGAACCATAACCAAAGAGAAGGATCCAATGTAGTACTGTCTGGCCAGTCAAAAGACCCCATAACTCTCCAGCGGTAGTATCTCAACGGGTGGCTGGTGCCCTGACCAACCTACTACCTACAAATTACATGATTCCAAGTAAATGATCACATATTTTCAAAAGGATATTAAATACATCTATATTTTCCCTTTTTCAAGAAACACTCAACATTAATTCACCATGACGCTCCTCATAATATAAAGATGAAAATAAATTTTTAAGCACTATATCAATAAATTAATACAACAATCACGTAAAACTATGGAATAAGGAAAGAAGGAAAATCAGTTATAGAGGAGGTAGAAAGGAAAGAAGGAAAATCAGTTATAGAGGAGGTAGAAAGGAAAGAAGGAAAATCAGTTAAAGAGGAGGTAGAAAGGAAAGAAACAGGAAGGCCACACTTATGATCTTTAAGAAAGAGTAGAGGAGACATACACTCTACAAAAATATTGGCAGAAAGTAAACACCTATGAGAAGCCCAAAACTGAGAAGGAAAAACATATGTACAAAGGTTGTTGATGATCTGTGTCATTGTTACTAATGAGTCCCCTTAAACCCCTCCTACAATATTCTAACTTGTTTTTTTCACCCATTCCCTTTGATTTCTTGTCATGTAACTGTCCAGCTTTTTAATTTTATCTTGTTACAGTTTTCATTTATCATCCTTGTTACAGTTTTCATCCATCATCATTGTTACAGTTTTCATCTATCATCTAAGAAAAATAAAATTCATGTTTTGGTTTTTTTCAAAGTTCTCTCCTAACCCTCTAAGGTGAATAAAATACCATACTTGGTTGACTATGTATGGCTAGATCATCTATGGCTAATAAAGTTTTTCAGCACAACATATAAAAACAAGACAGCTTTTCTATGCTGAAACTTTTAATTCACAAAACATCATTATTTTCTTAAAATGCAAATGCATATCTTGGGCAAACTTATAATTTACAGAAAGTTGATACATCCACAAAGAAAGATGTAATACAGGCAAATAGAAACAATTATTTTTGGCAAGGCAGCAGTTTACAATCACTCATAGAGAATTGTTGAAGCAATACTACACATCTCTCATTTACTAACTATTGTTCACTTTCTCTCAGATTGCATTCCATTACTGTATATGATAAACTGAATAAGCCATAATGGTTGTAGCAGAGGTATATAACTATTAAATTCTCGCAAGGTCTCTAACCTTAGTTTAATCTGAAAAGGGATTTAATGAGCTGAATACAAGGGCCAAAAAGGAACACTAACTTTTGTGGTTTAAAATCTATGGCTATGATTTCTTATGTACAAATTCTTCAATATTTGGAAAAATAATCGATGCATAATACTAACAAAATTGCAAAATTTATAGCCACAGGTCAAGTTGTACACAGATTTTACTGTACTGTATTTGGTCACAATTTCATTTTTTGGGAAAATCCTTGAATTCATAATGCCAATAATAAAAACAAGGAAAGTACATCCTGATAGACAAAGAAAAGAAAATCACTCTTCCTATACACGGCTATTCCTGAGGTCAAGACTAGTGATTACTAACCCCAAGTGCTTATTTTATCTTAATATTTGAAGTGTATAATAAAGAGGTTGGACCCAGGAGAAAATATATTGGTATTTATGGTCTGTGTTTAAACACAGGGACACTGAAAACAAAAAACATAAATATCAGTATGATCTTTAACTGGTAATGACAAGATACAAGTATAAAAAATACCTTTTCAGCTATACAAGAAAACATTAGAAGCAGCTTGTAATTAAAGACTACTATGAAGAGGATGCAAAAACACAATTTTGATAATAGAACTTGTTTCTATACTCACCTGATGTTCACATTGCATGTTCTGTATGTGAACATCAGGTGAGTATAGAATTAAGAAGTTTTATTATAGTTCTGTTTATTTCTATGAATCTTCCTAGATATTCACATTGTTCCTTCTCAAGAAGCCTGGTTTAGTCAATAATTAAAATTTCTAAATTCTAAAATTTTCCCATTTTCTTTTGCTTCAATCGCACACCCTTAACAAAAGAATGAAACTTTCTACCAGTAAGTGGTAAGAAGGCCAAGGCTGCTGTACCAGATACTCTTTGTGTCTTCAGTTTTGAAGTCGACATTATCCCTCCTCTTGATACCATGAGTCATTGAGGAAGAAGGTGGCATGTATGTGAACATCAGGTGAGTATAGATATAAGATGTTTTATTACCAAAGTTCTGTTTATTTCTATGAATCTCCCCTGATGTTCATATTGCTGAATCCAACATCGTTGTAGGTGGGGTACAATTGAAGATGAGAGAGGGATAAATTTAAGTACAAGAAGTGCAACAAGGTTAAGGATTACTAACCTAGTCTAAATTACTTATCTGCATTACTACGAAAAAACATTTAAACTACGGTTTGAAATACAGTTAAAGAAACATTATCAATGCTGAGATCCAGATGTTGAGAAGCAACTGGCCTTGACCTATTTACAATCATACTTTGATTTTTGTTAGGATTCAACTTAAGCCCCCATAATTTGCACCATGCACTAATTTTAGTTAGGTCTCTATCAAGTGATTCAGCAACCCCTGACCTACATTCAGATGGAATTGATGCAAAGATAGTAGCATCATCTGCATATGCAACAAGCTTGTTTTCTAGGCCAAACCACATGCCATATGTATATAGTATGAAAAGTAATGGGTCAAGAACACTACCCTGAGGAACACCGGATATCACATTCTTATACTCGCTATGATGCCCATCAATAACAACTCTTTGCAATACTTTACTTCAAAATTCAATAATGATGCCAAGAAAAGACCAACCCAATCCCAACTGTTTGAGTTTGAAAACTAGGTCCTCATGGTTAACACGTTCAAAGGCAGCACTAAAATTACGACCAATAATACGAACTTCCCTATCACAATCAAGGGATTCCTGTACAGCATTGGAGATTGTAGGTTGTAAGAAAGGAATCACATGCTTTAAGGCCTTTACAAAAGCTGAATTGCAAACTAGGAAACCTTAAGCAAACCTATTTAGAGATTTTGCCAAAATACATGAAAATTTTTTTGATATTATGAGTTATGGAAATTGGGTGGTAATCAGTTGGACTTGAGCGACCACAAACACATTCATATAGTGGCATAACATTACCAATTCTCCAAAAAGTGCTAAAAGCTCCTCTTCTTGCTAACTTGGCAAAATAATAGATAACTTGGAAGCTAAGAAATCTGCAGTCTTTATAAAAAAAAAGAAAAGGGAAAAATACCACGTGGGTCTACACCTCCATAAGCATCAAGGTCCATCAAGAGAGCTTTAATTTCACGAGATTGAAAAGCTAAACTAGTTAGGTTAGCCTCAGGAAAAAAGGAATAAGGAAGATCAAGTTTCTCATTACTCTGCTTACTATCAAACACAAACCCTAAAAGGGTTGCCTTTTCCTTTGGACAGTGAGTGATAGAACCATCTGGTTTAAGTAGAGGAGGAACTGTAGCACCAAAAAGTGCAGATTCAAGGGTAGCCCATTACTTATGTTTCTGGGTTGTAACAGAAAGGGTTTTTTTATGGTTAAATTGTATTCCTTTTTAGTTGAGTCATAAATTTTGAGAAAAAGTTATAAGCTGAGTATAGTTATTCTAAGTCAAATCTGACCTGTTACCCTTCCAATAATAATAGGCCTCCTGCTTTTCCAAATAAGCTCTTCTACAATCACTATTGAACTATGGTTTGTCTTTCACTTGGTACCTTAGCACACGAGAAGGGATACGACTATTAATTACGTTGACTAGATTATCATTCAAAGGAACAACAGTATCAACATTATTATACAACTGTGACCAATTCAATTCCAAAAGATCACTCAAAATCCCATTCCAGTCTGCTTGAGATTTTATATAAATCTTACACGAGTATGATACATCAGGGATAGGCTGCCCAGTCTTCACTACTAATGAATTCAAGGGAAGATCAGGTGTCCCAAAAGGAGAACCAACCTTACTTGTTACAACGCCAGGAGAGTTGGTCTAAATGAGGTCCAAGCAGTTACCAGATCTGTGAGTAGCTTCATTTATGATTTGCTCACAGCCTGATTCACAGGTCTCCAAAGCTTTTAAGCTTTGTAGGTAGTAGGTTGGTAAGGGCACCAGCCACCCGTTGAGATACTACCGCTAGAGAGTTATGGGGTCCTTTGACTGGCCAGACAATACTACATTGGATCCTTCTCTCTGGTTACGGTTCTTTCCCTTTGCCTACTCATACACCGAATAGTCTGGCCTATTCTTTGCAGATTCTCCTCTGTCCTCATACACCTGACACCACTGATACCAAACAATTCTTCTTCACCCAGGGGGTTAACTACTGCACTGTAATTGGTCAGTGGCTACTTTCCTCTTGGTAAGGGTAGAAGAGACTCTTAAGCTGAGGCAAGAGGCTCTTCTAGGAGGACACTCCAAAATCAAACCACTGTTCTTTAGTCTTGGGTAGTGCCATAGCCTCTGTACCATGGTCCTCCACTGTCTTGGGTTAGAGTTCTCTTGCTTGAGGGTACACTCGGGCACACTATTCTATCTAATTTCTCTTCCTCTTGTTTTGTTAAATTATTTAGTTTATATATGAAATTTTTATCTTAATGTTGTTACTGTTCTTAAAATATTTTATTTTTCCTTGTTTCCTTTCCTCACTGGGCTATTTTCCCTATTAGGGCCCCTGGGCTTATAGCATCTTGCTTTTCCAACTGGGGTTGTAGCTTAGCATTTAATAATAATAATAAGAGAGTTATGGGGTCCTTTGACTAGCCAGACAGTACTACATTGCATCCTTCTCTCTGGTTACGGTTCATTTTTCCTTTGCCTACACACAACCCGAATAGTCCGGCCTATTCTTTACAGATTCTCCTGTCCTCATACATCTGACAACACTGAGATTATCAAACAACTTTTCTTCACCCAAGAGGTCTACTACTCCACTGTAATTGTTCAGTAGCTACTTTCCTCTTGGTAATGGTAGACGAGATTCTTTAGCTATGGTAAGCAGCTCTTCTAGGAGAAGGACACTCCAAAATCAAACCATTGTTCTCTGGTCTTGGGTACTGCCATAGCCTCTGTACCATGGTCTACCACTGTCTCTTGGGTTACAGTTCTCTTGCTTGAGGGTACACTCAGGCACACTATTCTATCCAATTTCTCTTCCTCTTGTTTTTTTTAATGTTTTTATAGTTTATATGGGACATATCTATTTTAATATTGTTACTGTACTTACAATATTTTATTTTTCCTTGTTTTCTTTCCTCACTGGGCTATTTACCCTGTTGGGGCCCCTGGGCTTATAGCATACTGCTTTTCCAACCAAGGTTGTAGCCTAGCAAGTAATAATAATAATAATAATAATAATAACAATAATAATAATAATAATAATAATAATAATAATAAGTAGGAGAAATAGAATTTAACCACTACCTCTGGTGCATATTAAAGTCACCAACAAAAACAAAAGGGGCCTTTCTATCCCCTTGTATCTCAGTAATAATGGTAAGAAGACAGTTAAAGATAAAATCACCCATGTTTGTATTCCGGTAGATCGAACACCAATAGGAGCTAGTTCTAGTCATGGACAGATGCCTAAATCTGCACCAATCAAAATATTCATTCTATTGTCTTTGATATAAATCACTGGTAGACTGTCTTTTAGAACCTATAATAGAGTCTAGTGGGATTTGAAAACCCTTTGTTTCTGAGGATATGGTGAATAGTTTCCAGACAGTCAGATATAACAGTGATGGGTTTGGATATATCACCTTCAATATTGACTGTCTAAGCAGATTGATCCCGTATGGCAACTTTCAGGAGTTCTGACTGCATGGGCCACAGATCTGTGAACCATTAGCACTGTGATTAGAAAAGAGCTACAGTATAAGCATCATCCTACTGTTCACAGATCTGAACTTGTTGAGCACCTGCTGAATCATGGCAAATGATAGGAATGCGTAAAGATGCAGATTTGACCAATCTTGTAACAAAGCACCCACCTTATAAGGTAAGGTAAACAAAAAACTTCTATCTTTTTATTCAGTGAAGTGGGAAAATTGTCTACCCTTGGACGACCCCAACACTTCCAAATCTATCGACAAATCAACGGATGTAATACCATTCATTTACCAAAATCTGATTCTTCCTGCTTAACTGGTCTGACAATATGTTTGATTTGCCTGGAATGGACTGTGGAAGTAGAATGACTCCTCTCGGACTCATTTAGGTTGACAAATTTAATGCTATTTAATATAAGGAGAGTGATCTTGCACTACCAAGTTTATGATGTAGGCTAGAGCCATTGTATTATCTGAAAACAAAGACACTGTCTTCCCTACTACTAATGGGTCTTTAATATTGCTAGTATTGTAATTCTAGGCAATTAATGTGTAGCTTTTTTCCAGCGGGGTTCATTTTCCTGAAAGAAGTAAATGGTCCCTAGTTGCTCCCAACCTTACCTGTGATATATCAGTCACCAGATAGGTCTGAGGTTTTCACCTCCAAAGAAACTCCTTGCAACAAGCAACTGTGATCATCCCACCAATTCTGTAGGCACATTTGATTTGCCATTGGAGGAATAACTACAGCGTTTTGATAGGTAGTCTTGTTCCAAAGTGACTAAAGATGAAATTGAAAAACCTTTGTTTCCACACGGCTTAGTGGGATAAATTTCTCAAAGGAGGCCATGGTTCCTAGAAGCATCATTCACATTCAAACTGACATTCATATCAATTCTTTGAATTTTTATAGCACAAGCAGAAAGGAATTGATACTCTTCACCAACGGAAAAACCTGAAAGGAAGCGTTCCCATTATCATTCCGAAATATAGAATCTTCTGAGTTGGATCCATGAATAACTTCTTAACACTAACTAAGACCCCAAACCAATACAACATCCTGAGTAACTAAATTTGAACTTTAAGCCTCTCCACTGCATAGCTTAAAATTAGTCAATAGTCAAGGTACATGAGAATTCTCAGTTCCAGTAACCTTAACCATTTTGAGATGGTAGCCATCACTCTAAGGAGCCTGTGAGGCCATCCTATGCCCAAAACATAGGCAGCTTAACTTATAAATCTTTGATCTGTTGACAAAGTAGAAGCATTTCCTTGAATTTAAATGAATTGAAATGTGAAAATAAGCATCTGAGAGGTCTATTAAGAACATCAAATCTTTTTGTTTGATAGCTCCCAGAATTTGTAAGCATTATGAACTTGTTGAGGGCTGACACATCTAGAGCTAGCCTCCAACCTCATGAGCTTTTCAATATTAGAAATATCCTGTGATAGAAACCAGCTGAAAGGGTTAAGATCTCTTCTATCACAACCTTCTCTAGAAATTTCACGACTTCCTAGTTATAGTAACTGAGCTTTAGCTGTATTGGTAGGATAACTTGCATACAGACCAGTTTCTTTGATAAAGGTGGGTTGGAATTTAGCAGAATTCGGTAGCATTCTTAGACTACAGCCAATACCTATGGGACAGGCTGTAGCCTTTCCCAAATGAGGATGAAGTGGGACAGTCTTCCCCCTACTGGACTTCAGTGGAAAGGAAAGTCATACTGTTCTACGATAAGGTTTGCAAGTTCAATTAGCAATCCTGGAATGTCCACTTACAACAATATTCTGTTGTGTTATTTCTTGAATGAAAGGGCATTGTTTGAACATCTGAGTAACAGAAATCTTACCCCTAATTGAAATGTTGAATATTTCTAGAAACTGACCTCAGGACATCAGTTTGAGTTTGTTCTCTACTTCAGCAACTACTTTATCAAAGTTAACTCCATCTAACTAGTCCCAAAATTGTAGTAAATATTAAGTTTTGTTTTTGTGCCTCAGATACACAGCCTACCATAATTGTACATATCTCTTCTCTTCTCTTAATCACAAAACACACAAAGGCTGATAATGTTTTGGTTGTTCCATCGGACACAGTTCTATCTTAGCAAGTCAAAAACTCTAAAATTCTATCCAAATCTTGATGTCCTGTAAATTTCTCTTCCATGAGATTAGAAATAAAAACCATAATAGAATCTGCAAAGGAAAGTGATTCAATTACAGTCCATATCTAATTACATACATATAATACCTCTTATCAACCAACTTGCATAACCTGAATTTAGTTATTTTCTCTTATAAGGCACAACAATTGGACCAAGACTGGCTACTAAATCACAATCTAAGACAAGGTCAAGTAATTGAATAGTCTTGCAAAAATTAGCAAGTCTATGTGTTAAAAAGGGTCTAAGCATTAAATGCGAACCTAAATCGCCAAACTTTTTCTGAATCGGAGATAAGTATTTTGTTTAATCTTTCCATAACGAACTTGGAAAGTTAGTGTGTAAACCATCTTGGTTGTACCATTTTTCTGATACAGTATACAGTAGCAGAATAGGAGAGTTCTGAATTTACCTTGCCTCATTAGGGTACATCTCAGCAATAAGGTTATACAAAGAATGAAAAGTCGATACTTCCTCACTTTTATCGTTTCTCTCTGGGTTTTCCTTTTCCTAATTTCCCTGTTCTGCAGGAGAAGCTGTATGAAAATCAAATGATTTCTCAGCATGTTTACCAATTGAAAAGGGACTAATTGCGAGAGCGCATAGTCTCCTTTTGTTTTTAATGTACTAGCGCCTCCATTAACCCCTGTAATGTTATTTGTGAGATGAGAAAGTGGTGGAGCATACAAGCGAACAGCATACACTGTAATCTGAAATGTGATGAAAATAATCAATCTTAGTTGAAACTTTGTTCACCCCTCTGAGTTTAAAGGAATTGTATATGTCATACCATTCACATAAGTAGTAGAGGCTGATAAGAAGCGCTTTCTTTTGCAAGTTGAGGGATATTATGATGAAGACAACTCGCTCGGTCTTCTGCCTCACAATTTAGTTGTCTTATTGAGGGATTAGGATTGTGGTTTTGCAAGGGTTTAGCAGCTGAAGGAACCAAAGGTATGTAAAGATTTTGAGGCTCTGTGTGAGGCTTTCAAATTTGTAGAGAACAGTGAACATTCAGAACCCTTGCTGAATGAAATGCTATTAATATTAGACTGAATTTAGAAGAATTAGGTTAGGTTTGGCAACAGGGTATGAAGGACTAGAATTACCATTATTAAAGGAGGATTCACTGGATTTCTGAATTTTAACAAAGGAAGAAAATGATGTCAAGAGGTTGTGAAGCTCATTCCCATCAAAAGATGGCTGAACTTGTGTATTGCTCTGAGGTAGAGGCGTGTCATTCTCTTTGTCATCCCTGCTATAATCAACTAGACTAGTCTTCCCTAGCTTCTATCCTGATTTAACAGCGTTTCCTTTTGCCCTTCATCGGCAACCATCGAAATATACTTTTCCATGAGTAGTACCGAAAGTGAAACGCACTCTTCACAACAATTATTTAAATCACAGAATTGCCCACGACACAATGAACACAGGGAATGTGGATCATGATCTCCAAGAAATAATACCAGTACACATTCCAAACAATAATTGATAAAAAACCCAGTGATACACATCTTAACAATCAGTATTCAAACAATCTGGAGAGCTTGAGGTTGTGGTCGATCAACACTTATAAATGAACATAGAGTATCTGATAGAGCAGTAGAAAATTCCCTTCCTTTGTTAATGACGCGTAATTATTAATGTGAAAGAAAATGTATAAATGTTAATTTTTTTTATTTTATGGGTAAGTGTTGATTCAACCAAGCTTCTGGATAAGAAGCAACATCAACATTATTGGATTCATAGAAATAAAAAGAATCTTAATAATAAAATTTCTTATTTCTTTACTCATCTGATGTTCATATAATGTTCATCTAATATGAACAACAGGGAACATTCATAAAAATAATCTCATCATCTGTGTTCTACTGTACATTCTGAAGAAATTACAAAAGAGCCTGAGGGAAATGAAAAGCTAAATCATGCCAAGCCACACCCACCAATTCAGAATGAACTGCAAAGAAGATGAACTATAACTTAGGGTTCTCACAAAGGAACCTCTAGGTGAAAAAAGAAAAGAAAAACCAAACCTTATCGGATAATCAAGACAACCATCCAGGAAGTAGATGGCTGATAGGCTAGACTACCTAAGCAGAATCTTCCTTCATCCTTCAGTTTATCTTTACAAGCAAAGTGAAGCTGTTGGATGCTAATTGAGAAAAAGGAAAATATACTATAAAAAGGTGAAACCTTAAAGAAATCTGCAAGAATAGAAATAAAAAATCTCATCATTAGTTCCACGCAATCTTATAACTAAAATATGATGTTGCAAGAACACCAAACGCCTCAGTGAGGAAGCATGGCAAAAATCAGTACTCTCAATAGAAATTGACTACAAATATTACTATAAGCACAAGGAGATATCTGATTAAATGCATAATCCCAACTCCATATATAAAATGTCTGACTATAAAGATTAATAAGATAACATTTTTTTTTTTTTTTAAAGGAAAGCCAGAAACTTTCAAGACTTTGGTATACTAAACACTAGCTTTTATTTTAAAGTGATAGTCACACTTCAATTAAATGAAAAAAAGGGCAAAATTTGAACTTACTTTCCTGCTACAACACCGAATTTAAGGCCACATAACCAATAAGAATCTCCAAAAAGATATATCGGAAACTAAAAAAGATAGCTCTAATATGACCGCAGTATTTACTAGTTTAACCAGATCCTCTTATAGAGGAAGTCTTAGCTTATACTGATTTTAAATCAACTTTAAGGCATTCAAAAAACCAAAGTATTTTCCACCTAAATTTTCATTGGTTGGTGCTTATAATTCATGATTAAAAAGTACTATAATTTATACACAGCACTGAGTTTCACATCTGGACTTTCAGAGGAATGATAGTAGCTATTTGTTCTTTAATTAAGGAATAGAATTAAGATAAGACAAATGGTATAGAAGTTGGACAGTGAAGTTAGAAGGCATTAGTCACATGACCCCTTGATCACTTGCGGGTAGGTTATTGAATTCCTTTATGTACTGTAATAATTTTTGATAACTGCAAATTTTATTGTACCATTTTGCGATTGGTGAGTGCATTTTCCAATACTACCAACATTTAGATAAACTGTAATGTACTAGGTTTACTTCTCCGAAAGCATTGACCGCTATTATGAAGTTTCTGAGGATACACTAAGGGTTTTGCTTCAGATACATAAAAGAAACCTAAAGATCAAGGAATGTTCTTAAGGTGGGAAGCTTATAAAAAAAATGTAGGCAGCCAGAAATATAGACAAGGCTAATTATTGAACTTGAAAATAAACAGTATAAAAATTATTATTTTTTGAAGATCATCATCAACTGCCCCTAACACAAATTTAGTGGATATTTTTGGAACATCACTGCAACAAAGTATGCTTAAACAACAGATTAAAAGTTTTCCTCAAATGCAAAATAATAACCTCTTGTTCTTCATCTCAACAAATTCATGTTAACCACAATAAGCATAAACAGGCAACTAGAATACTCAACTAAAACATATTACAGTAACAATCACAAAATGCCACAAGAAATAGCCATATTCCACTTGTTTATCATGGGTAAACATTGTTGGTTGATAGTCATGGACTTTGGTGTACTGTACATAAAATCAGCAGATTTAAAATAATTTACTGATACAGTATGCTATTCACTTCACAAGGTTAATTATATAAAATTGACCTTTACTGTCAAAAATTCAACATGCAATATCTGACAATATCCAATTCTATAAAATTTGTACTTAGTTTGGCTGGGAATAAAACTTAAATGTAGTTTCCCTCAGATGAGTATCGAATCAGTCAGCATAAAACTATCATAGTAAGGATAATCTACTTCTGTTTCTATCAATAACCATAGATTAAGTTATTTCCTAAGAACTTTGGATGAAAGTGTGTTATAATTTATAAGGGAATACTAATCAAATGAGTGATATTTTTTGTGAATAAATTAAATTAGTGATTTTGTGTGTTCAAAAAGAGGAAAATATTGAAAAACCTCTATGAAATATGTGCAGAAGGGTGTAGTGCAGTTGCTACATAGATGTACAGTACAGGAGAGCTTCAACTTCAAGTTAGACAATATGAGGCAAAGTAATGAATATCAAGGTGAATACAGTATTGCCAAGGCAAGAACTCTACATATTACTTGTATTTATGGTCCCTCAAAAGAAGGATGTTGTTCTTGCAGCTGGGCACACTGTCCCATCTACAGCTGCTAAGAGGATCACCAAAATGTGTGAGACTCATGGAGATGAAAAGGTCATATTCATCAGGTTCCATGATATGAACAAAAGATATGTCAGCATATCCACCAAGTGTTAAAGATTGAGGCATTATCATTGTCCACAGATCTGAGGGATAGAGGGAGAACCATAGTTAAAAGAGACATTTGATGTAAGTTTAAGTCATGACTAACATGAGAATGATACAAATGAGCTTACATATGCTATATATAACACCAATAGGAAAAGTGGAGTATTAAAAAGCAGATTCCTAGGACCTTTCTGGGAATATATAAGTATGGATTGACAATGGTCGGTGATTCAGCTTCATACCGAATGGATTCACAAAAATGTTCATGCCAAATGTATTCACAAAAACAATCAAAGTGCCAAAACCATTTTTGAACAAGGATGAAACTGAGCCCTTAGAATGATATTCAACAAAAAGATGATCATCTTTGGAATAAAAAACAATAGTAGTGTCTTAACTTAACAGACAGATTGGGATGATCAAATCACGTAAGTAACGAACCTCATAGCCAATAAGTATAGCTTTTGGTGTAAGTGATTAATATCCTATACTGTATCTACTAATCTTTCAATATTAAGAGATTTATCGGTAAAATAAATTTTCATATTGAATCCAAGCAACATCAGAACCAACATGTAGCTGAAGGAGTCCTATCTACAAATGTTATGTAAAATGGAAAATATTCATAAAATACATGAGCTCATCCATCTTGTTCCCAGCTTGGATCAAAAGACATGGAATGGTAAAGGGCACAGCAATTAAGTCTCAATTACTCAAAGTTTGTCCCTGCTAAAAATACAATAGTTACAAAGAATAGATCTATCAGATTCTATTCATTAGAATGTGTTACCTTAAAAAGAATGTGTAATTCATCGACTTATCACAAGACAAGGAAAAGTCATATGAAAGACAATGTCCAGGAAATATTAACACAAAAAAACATGCTCTAAAAATGTTTATAAGGAAGGAAAGTAACAGTCCTATAAACTTATGAAAGATCTCTGCTCTTGGAGTCTAATTGTATTAAAAGACACTTTCTTCTTAAAGTGATGACATAGCCTTTAATGTTTCAGTAAAAAGCTATCATCAAGCCAAAACATTTAAGGCTTAAATAATGCCAATCTATATTCCTTGATGGCTAGATCAACAGATTCTTCTGTGTTCTAAAAGAGCAAAGTAAAATCATCTAAATGAATGGCATACAAAATAAATATCTACAAGAATGAGAATGATCTCTAATCTACTTCCATCCCTAAATTACTTAGGGAACAGGCCCTCTACTGGCTCAAAGGCCACTGAAGGGTCTGCTGTCCCTCTATGATCACCTATAGCACTAAAGCACCTCCAACTGGCCACAACCTAGAGTTTCTGGAGACAACCTCAAACTAAAGATAAATGTCTGTGGAGGAGCACTTCTGCTGCAAGATCAGAATTCTCTTTCCATTTGAAAGGTTGACTGCTGTCTTCTGGAAGGAGGTGATCTTGCAGGAACAGAAAAATAAGACCTGTATGGGGTAACTTGAGTCATCTGTAATTCCCTGCTTCTAAATAGTATGGTGCAAGTTACTAGTCAATCCTATTCCTGTATCAGTCTAGAAAATAAAAAATTTGGGGGTAGGGATAAATCCTTATTCCCTCAAGCTCCTCATCCCTGTTCAAGTAGCCATTGAATTTCTATGGCCATATCTATAATCCTCCTCTGGGGGAAAAATAAAGTCTCTGAGATTACCAAGGCATAAGCTTTCCCATCAAATAGAAAGAAAGTTCTAAAAACTCCTGTAGGGGAGCATCTCTCTTCAGGTGATGTTAGCTACTACTACTGAGTACATTACCATGAGCAGCATCGATTCTCACCCCCATGGAAAAGGCTGAACTTATGGCCTTAAAATCATCTACTAAAAGTAAAAGTAGCACCTATAGCCCAATACTACTTGTAAGGAATTCTATCAGAAAATACTTGGAAGTGTCTGTCTTTAAAACTTAAAAGGAAAACAATGAATTAAAAAAGGTTGTGCAGCTACTTCATAGGTCATGGCTTTTGTACCTGAAGATTGGTGCTGTTACTGGGTGAAACGTGGAGTCATATTAAAGTGCACCCAAAACAAACCTAGAATCTAAGAGCAAAATAAGCTGGAGGTTATGGCACTGGCTTACCAGAGGTTCTTCCAGATCCCTGCCAAAATATATGTTCCATAATGTCAGGAACTAACTTTGCAATATGTTAACAAAAACAACCTGAAGGAGAAAAAGGAATCCTCAGATCTAACAGGCGATACCTTTGGTTATGCCATTTAGACCACTTTCCTCTTAATGTGCTGGTTTTTCTAAACTGAAGAAATGCCAGATCCAATCCACCATCTTTCTGAAGGAAATCTCACCCTGCCGCACATTGCCAATTTCCTAGTTATCCATAATGTGAGTCATCTTCAGGTCTTTGCCAAACCTGGCACTGTTGGCACAGGATTTGACTTCCTGATTCTAGAAAGCAAAGGTCACACAGGCGTATCTAATATCAGATGGGGAGCAAGTCTCTTTGACCTGTTGATGTTCTGGCTGTTCCTAATCCTCACAAGAAATACAGGGTATATGTAGAATTATGCTATACAAACACCAGCACCCTATTTTTTAGATGGACTGCTACTTCTTCCCAGAGTTTTCTCCTCTCACATCCTTGCCCAGCAGTGATAACTAGTCGCATTGGTCATATGTCAAATCATCAGTGTCTCTGAAGAGGATCATACCACTCCTAAAGGTTGGCATAGTTCAGATCCTGTTTTAGCCACCTTCCATGTTTCTAATTTTCATCTATATCTGATTGTGGTTAGCTCTGATCCTGGCTCCTGGACATATCTTAGCCCTGGATGAGAACTGCATTGAGGTAATGCTGAGTTGAGGTATGTCAGGTCAATAGTCTGTCCTCCAGTGCAGCTCTGGTTATGGCTCCTGATATCTTTGTGGTCCTGGTCCTAAGGAGTGAGACAACTCTGGTAGTTGAAGAAGCCTGCCTAGCACAGAATGCCTTCTAATAAGTAATCCACCTCTCATCTCTTGACAAAATGTCAGGAAACTCAGTGCTCTAAAATATCATGGATCGTAACCAAATGTGTACTCAAACATAGCTCCACATTGTAAACCTCTACCAAAAAGGTCTCAGGGATGGGTCACTTTGGCAACTATAAAAATCTTCTTGGGACAGATGTTGAATCATCAAGTCTTGACAAAGGGACATGATGAAAAGTAGTAGATTCTCCATTATTATCATGCTCTGTATATATTCTTGAAGAGAAGTGATTTAGTACTGCCCAAAAACATTTTCATGCAACTGTTCTTTAGCATAATTGACATTCGCTAAAGCAGCAGTGAGTATGAAGGGTGACAGACACTTGTTGGTAATGGACAATTATCTAGAAGGAAGCTCTTTCAAAAAAAGTCAACAAACAGAAACCAGGTAAAGGGACAAAAGTCAAAGCAAAAGACTCGCACTGAAGTAGCCAACTTCTGATGGAAACTCTTGGCATGGCACTTATAACTCCTCCTTGAAAGACTTACACATAGGTGCCAAAGGAAAGCTGACCAATTTTTGCAGGAAGGACAGATGACCTTAGGGAATAAAGATAGCTCAAACTCAGGCAAAACTGATGCAGCTGTTTATGAAAATGTGAAATATGCACATAATATGATATATAAGGTGGGATACAATACATTTACTATCACTATTCCTTTGTATTGGTAACGAAGGTAAATTGATTGTGGTAAAAATATAAAAGTGAATACTTTACCACAAAATGAAAACTATATAAAGATATATGAAATACAAATTAGCAGAAAATTATACACCGGGTGTAGAATTATTTATTATATTTTACACATAAAGGTCAACCAATCATTAAATAAGCAAGGTGCATGATATTGAAAAAGTCAATATTCAATAGAAGCAAAGTAAATCCTAATGACATAAGAGCATACCAATAATCAAAGAAAACCTTGTGGCACTAGTTCATTAATAAAAGAAAAGAAAAACTAGCAAGAGCAAAGAATAATATGTATAGGAACAACAAAAGGCTTACTCCTCAAAAAGCCAAATAAACTAATCCAAACACCTAATTTGCAGATAACAAAATGAAAACTAGCTTCATAAAATAAACTAACTAGCTTTCTTTTCACAACCAGGCATTACTTACAAACTATCCATCAATCTAAATTACTAAAAGCCCTGAAAACACAACTAAAATGAAAGTCTCACACTATGTAATGCAAATAAAAAACTACTGACACCTATCTTCTTTAGCTAACTTCCATCCACAAGGGGGGGGGGAACTCTCTAATTGGCAGAAATAATATGCTTAGGATATCTAGTTCCACAGACTTTCTTCAAATCACAAGCACAAAGAAAACCCTAAATTAAAAAAAATAAAAATGCAGGGGATAAAAGATATGAAAAAAAATTCCTTTAATTACTTTGCAAATCCCGGAGAGTTAACCAGAAAAGGTCTAGAAATTTCATGTGAGCAGTGAGCTGTTTCCAGGACACATGAAACTGAAGCAGTCAGCTTCTGGAGTTGCCTAGATCTGTATATGCAAGTGTTAGAAATTTGTTTTTGATCTGTCATTTATTTAAAGGGAATCTAGTGTCTAAAACTTTATTGGTCAATTACTTATAATTGGGCTAATTATAAGTAATGGGTCTGCATTGAAACAATTATTGTCCAAAATGATCAAGGGTTTTAGTAACCACTTAAAAGACACGTACTCTTTCTAAGGACTGTTGTCTCCTGGCCTAAGAGTTCTCAGCTTGAGATCTATCTTGTACTTTTATAATTGCCTTTGTAAATTCAAGCAGCATTATTTTTACGGGAGATAATATTCCACTAAAATACATGGACTAAAAAGCCTAATGAGGAAAACATTATCATTCTATTGTTCACAAAGACAAGAGGCAGAAAAATCACAAATTTTGTAATCAATTTGTATTTTTCCTAAGCATACAAACCTGAGGCCTTTAATAAGAGTATAGCATAATTTCAGTAAAGCTGGAACAATTAATAAGCTTTAACAGTGTAAACTCAAATGGCTGCTGGGTGGCACCACCCACACAATAGATAGCGCTTACTTCACTTCAACCTTTGTCCTAGGACTTCTTGGGTGGTTGAGGCAGATCGTGTAACTTGAAGGTCTCAGATTTGTATGGTTGGGAAAAATACAACTTGATTAAAAAATCTGAGTTTTGTTTCATTACATAATATAAACCTTCAACCTTTAATAGGAGACCCAACTTAAGCAGGTGCGGACATCCCTATCAACCAAACCAGCTGGTTTTACCAACCAGGAAAATGACAATGTACTTGGGTCCTGTATGGGAGCAAAAGTAATGACTCCTGTTCAAACTCTTACCTAACTGAGCAAAAAAATGTCAGAGGTGTTAGGTTAGGCCTCCACTAGGGACTAGTGGTCAGTTTTAGAAGAATCTACTGTACATTCTTCCGGATATGACTGTCCAAATGTAATGGCATTACATAGAGTAGTAGGTTGGCCAGGGCACCAGCCAACCGTTGAGATATTACCATTAGTGTATTATTGGGTCCTTTGACTGGAAAGACAGTATTACATTGGATCCCTCTCCCTGGTTAGAGCTTATTTTTCCTTGGCCACATATACACCAAATAGTCTAGCCTATTCTTTCCACATTCTCCTCTCTCCTCATACACCTGCCAACACTGAGATTACCAAACAATTCTTCTTCACCCAAGGGGTTAACTATTGAACTGTATTTGTTCCTCTAGGTAAAAGTGAATAAGACTTTACTTTGGTAAGTAGCTCTTCTAGGAGAAAGACACTCCAAAATCCAGCCAAAATCCCATATGTAGTGCCATAAGGGTATGCTCGGGCACACTATTCTATCTTATTTCTCTTCCTCTTGTTCTTTTGAAGTTTTTATAGTTTATATATGAAAGATCTATTTTAATATAGTTACGGTTTTTAAAATATTTTATAATAATTGTTCATTACTTATCTTGTATTTATTTCTTTATTTCCTTTTCTCACTAGGCTATTTTTGCCTGTTGGAGCCCATGGGCTTATAGCGTCCTGCTTTTCAAACAAGGATTGTAGCTTAGCTAGTAACAGTAATAATAATAATCATAATAATAATAATAATAATAATAATACAGTAATACAAACAAGTGTACAAAAAAGGTTACTCAATTGAGCTGCTAAACTGCTTCGATCGTCCAGTTCAGCTGCATAATGGCATGACTGCCAAAACCATAAGGAAGGAGGAGAAAGGAAAACGGGTCAGACATTCTTACTTTTCATTCTTGGAATTGAACCCGACCCCTAACACAAGATGCTTCTTGACCCGTGAGGGAGCTAGGCTCCACAAACAATCTCTTGAGAAGCTACCATAGGTCCTATGGAAAATGTGTCCAATGACTCATGGTTAAGGAAGGTTAACTGGCTACTCCAGACTCCTGCCTCCAGCATTTGCGCCATGGAAAGATTCTTCCTGAAAGCGAGGATAGAGCCGATACCTCTAACTTTGTAGGCAAGTGCCTTTGAAGACCTGCTCTATCTTCCTTCAGAGATACAGTATGTGTATTTGATGGTCTCACGAAACCAAAATGAGACAGTGTTCATTGAGATCATGTTTTCACCCTACCAGTACTGAAGAACAATATCTTGTACTCTAGTCTAAAGCGCAGAGGGGGGGGGGATGGAAATAGACTCAAACCTTGAGATGTAGACTGTTGGGTTTTGTGTCTTAGCCACAAACTTGGGAACAAAGGTCAGAGACCTTTCTCCATCCCTGAGAATGAGCAATGGCAGGTTGTTTAGTCTTGAGCCTTATGATGGACAAGGCCTGGTACATGTACAGTATTACATATAGGATAGTACAGTTTTGGTAGATCTGAATCCAAAGGATGGTCAGAATCATGAAAAATCTTATGAAACATGAATAAAAAACTGAGTGAACTTAAGTTCTTGAGATTAATATCAAGATCAGGACAAGGGATTTTGGCGATTCCAAAGGGTACAACAAGAGAAGAGTGAGTGAGGGGAGAACAATGGCTGATGAAAGGAGATGTTATCTTCCCAAAGGACTTTTACAATCCAAATTTCAGCACAAGTTGCTGCCATGTTGCCCAATGGCTTGACAAGGATCTCCCTACTCATGCCAGCTGGAAGCAGGGTTTGCAAATCTTGGCAACCTCTGCCTCCTATCCTGGTACAGTCAGGTTGAGGGGCAAAAGGGTGGAGCATGGTTCACACCTTTCTTAGAGGTAGAGGGTTCTAGGGCCGCAAATCGTGACCTGGGCTTTACCATCGGTTCCTTCAGCATTGTTTAACTGGGTAGGAGGAAAATGCTTGGGAAGCAATTGATCTAGAGGGGCCAGTGCTTGAAGATCACTCAGCTGTGGATAAAGGAGTTATATCTCTCCTTTCTTCACTTGTTGACAGTATTCTTGATCTCATCTACAGGGAAGAATATTGAAACATCAAGGATGTCCTGAGGAAGAGAGCTGCTTCTTGTCCCACCCCGAGACGAAAAGTTATTTGCCACTGCATCCCTCTTCTTTAGCACCCAGTTTGCACACTGGTTGGCTGACAGATGATCCAGGTACGTTACCACCTTTGCTACTAAACGCACAATCCTGGGGTACTTTACTTCGGGATTGGCCAGATTCCGAGATGAAACAAAGTACAGTATGCTACTGCCTCAGACCAGTGGTCAATACAGCTAGTAGTTTGCAGGCTGGCCATGCCTCAGTTTCCATTACTGTGGACTAGGCAGCAGAGAATGAAGTGCCCTCATACTTAAATCTATAGGTGGTAATACCTATTGTCAGTGGCGTTGTTGCTGGATAGATTGGAAGAGGTGAGGGAATTGCCTCCTCCAGTACATTAAACTTCCACTATCGAGAGAGGGCTGGAGGCAGGAGCTTGGTGGAATGGCTAGAGGGGAGAGAATTCTATGGTCTAGTGACCTGTGAATTCACTCTGACGAGTGTGTTCCGCTAAGTACCAAACAAGGAAACTCAAGGGCAGGTCTGGAACTTTGAGGGGAGCTGAAGCGTCGAACAATCTTTGTCATCCCGTTATTGATAGGTTCCGTTGAGGCCTCTCCTGGATCTTTTGATTCCCTGATAAGGGATAATTTCTTAAAGAAGGTAGATTCTGATTACAGGTTCTCCGTCTCCCCTGGGAGGTGGCCCACAGTCAGGAGGAAGGTAACTTTCTCTAGCCTGAGAAACTTCTCTCCTTCATGATGGGTGTGCATAAATTCCTTCTCTTTTTTGGAGTACATCCTCTCCAGATCGAGAAAAGAGCCTGCGTTCGATCACTATGATATTTTTTAAGATCTGGAAAAACCGGAGAGATAAGTCTATACAGCATTGCTACCCTTTTCTCTCTTGCCCTCTGAGGTCAATGAAAGAAAGGGTGTCACGATTTCAAAAGGATCGGAGGGGGGGGTGAAACAATGAGCAATCTGATCGATTTAAGTTTCTCCCCTCTGAGGAAGGACTAAAACTTGAGTTTCCTCTGCAAGTGGATAAATTTATTTGCTCCTATGAGTGTCAAGAGCTTGTCTTGGGTATGGTCTGTTTCTTCTCCTCCTCTTGCCTACATAAGGGAGAACCCTGCTTAGAGGAATCATCTTTGTGCCTGGTAGTGTCACTAGAGACTGACCAGTCTAGTCCCGAAGATGCATCTTTTGACTGAAATCGGTCTCGAGCCGATGGGTAAGTCTTAGTGTCAGACTTGAACTGGAATTTTCAGCAGAGTAAAGAGGTGATATGGCTGCACTCAATTTATGATCCCTGGAGGATCAAGCTTGGAACTTTTCTTGCCTAATTTAGACTTCTGGTCAGGCTTGCTCTTGGAAGACCTGTCAAAACCAGGATTCCTTCACGAAGACTCCTCCACCGAAATGTTGCTCGGGGATAGTTACCCATTCTGATATGTTTTTGCTTCTCCTGTGGGGGATGAGTGCGATGCGCTGTTGTCTTTGGGATTGTGATTTTGATGGCTTATTGCCCCTAGGTTCATGAAATGGAGATTGTGAACATTTGGCAAGTTTCATTACTTTCATAGTAACGGAAAAATGTGATCAGGATGACTATTGTGGTTATGTGATCGTGAGCATATCTGGGATCATGTGCGTGCCTTGGATCTAGAGCGTGGTGATTGTGCATGTGGTTATCATGGAGATCAAGCACATAGTGAATGTGTTCATGCCGATGGTCTCACCTGTTTAGATGATGTGGATAGAAAAGGCTTACCCTTCTTAGATTGTCTGCTTACTGTCGCTCAAAGCTCAGAAGGGGTACGTTCAGCTGATCGTACTCAAGGAGATCTTGCGAATTGGCCGCATTTACTCAGAGATGAGCATGGTAATTCATGCAGAAGGTATTTGTAGGGAATTACTATCCTATCTATTCCCAAGTGATCATACAGGCAATTGTGAAGATATTCGTGGCTATCGTGACCGTGGTTTCAATGATCGTTTTCCTCTAAGTGCCTTCCCAGCTCATGGAGGGGTAGATTACCCTTCTGGAGTTGAAGAGAATGTCGAGTGACCACCATTCTTAGTGCATACACGTGGAAAAGAAGTTCATCGTTTGTTTTATCCAGGAGCACAATTAGCATTAGGTGAGGTCTTCGGGTTAGCTTTCTCTATGTTTGTCCAGACGTCCAGGTGTCTGGGGAACGTCCCAGGTAAGGAGTGTAGGTCGTCTTGCTGATCAGTAGTGCTCGTGACAAACCTATTGCAAGACTTGTACCTTAGGCAAGGGCAGGTGCTCTAGAACCTCGCACATGACTCGAGAGACTAATCCAAGTTATTCGTTCAGTGCTTTGGAGAACTCTCCTTCTTCCTAGCAGCAGGAAACTCCTCAACAGAAGAGGCAGAGCAACAGAAGAAGCAAGTGAGGGGGAACGACAACTTTTCTAATGCACTGGGGTCGCAGATTTCCTGACTGCAGACTGACCCTCAGCAATCAGCGGTGGCTCGTCCACTGCAATATGCAGAGACAATCAGGGGCACCACTTCACAGCACTTCTTTGCAGGCAAGGGGGAGCCAGCAACAGTGAGGGAAGACTGCTGGATTTTAGCGGCTGTAAGCGCCTCTAGGGGTTCTCTACCAATGGGATGCCATCAATCCTAAGAGCATGCCACAGCACACCTAGTTCCAGATTTTGCAAGGGTCATCAGCCATTACAAATGTAGGAAAAGTTATGGCAAGAGGCAGGGGTTAATAATCTCAACATAGATGATGGTAAAACTCTTGTCTAACACAAAGAACTCAAAGAAGGAAGGACAGGGGCTTCCTTCTCCTTCTCACTTCCTCTGACAGTCTCAGCTTCAGAGGGAGAAGAAGAATCTGCTGCAGTCTTCGAATGTGAAGGAAGGATGAAGGAGTTAGAAAGCCTCTTGGGCATCAGCTTGGGCATACTCAAAACAGAGTCTGAAGAATATCTCTTAGACTACTTTTTACTCTTCTTTCCAAACCCAGACCACTGCAATGAAGACCATTCACATATATACCGACCACAACTTTTACCAGGCTTCCCAGGACACAACTGCATGTCCAACAACAGACGCGATATCATCAAAGCAATTGTACACAAATAACCCGATAAAGGAAAGGCAGTGTTAGGAAATGTCCAAAATAGGGCACCGATAAGCAAGTCTGTACAGATCGTTGGCAAAAATCAAAAGCAAAGGTGGCACTACCTGTCAGGTTTGTGGGGTTTCCTCACCATCTGGCAGCCAGCCTTGTTTACCTCGTTAAAACATTAACAGCCATTCCAGCTTCGCTAAAGTCATTCTCCTATTAGAGGTCAAAGATTTGTACAGTAAAGGAACAAATAATTCATATATGATTACAGTAATTATCTTACTGAGTAATATACTATATTCTAATATTGCACCAGCAGAAATTTTATTAGGAAATGTAACAGTTTTCAGCAAATTATAAGCTTAAATCTTGCATAAATCTGTAACTAGTTCTTGACGCATGATGCAGGGGACTATAAAGATTGAAAATACTTACCTGGTTTGGAAGAGCACATGTATGTCATTATAGTAAACTTTAAACTGGTACTGTATTGTCATTATCAACAGGCAGCAATAACTGGACATGCAGAACATATGATGATGTTCAAATTCCAACATCTAGTACTTATCCTTTGAAATTTGTAATACTGTACTGAATTACCTGCAAACAAAAGAAAAAACATGTACTACAGCACATAATAAAAACAATAACCAAAACACCAGACAACACAATAAACAGTAACCATTTGGAGAGGAAATCAACAAACCCTAAAACCAAAATTATTTTCATTACAGAATGTGTATCAAGAAAACCATTTTCAAAAATTGGATCATACATAATGCGTAATTTTTACCACAAGTATTAGAGCACCTCTAAGCTTTGTGATAAAATACAGTACTGTACATAATTTCAAATACTCAAACTTCTTATTCCAAAGCTACAAACTTTACAGGTCATTGAACCAAGCGAAGTGGTGGCAACAATTTGTGAATGCTTGCCCTGGGGTCAACCCTAATACAGTATTTCCTAAAGCCTACACACTGACACTGACGGGAGGTGTGCCATAATTAGAGAGGGCTGGGTGGTAAAGGTACCAGTGAAAGAATGAGGTTAATATCAATGGATTACACCTAACCAAAGTTTTGTATAAATTAAACATTTCATGACTCAATCTACACCAGGTAGATACTCAAGATCAAGATAAAGCAAATTTTTTATCATAAAATTCATTACAGTATTTCAATACTTACCCAATATATATTTATTTGCTTTACACTCTTAAGCAATACATTATAACCATTCAAAGAGGACAAAATTAGGATTATTTCTGGGTTTTGACAAGTCACTAGTTTTTGTTTATCTTTCTCATCGCTAAGCTATCGTCAGCTTTTTGTTTATTAATCTCAATTG
>NC_090755.1:986973-996973 GCF_036898095.1 Palaemon carinicauda | reverse complement strand
CTCTCTCTCTCTCTCTCTCTCCTGCGTCAATGACCTCAGATGTCAGGATACCAGAAAACTCCAAATATGTTCTCTCTCTCTCTCTCTCTCTCTCTCTCTCTCTCTCCATGTAATACTATAAAATGAGATGGCCATCTCCTTCCTGTCTGTGACCCACGAAAGGCAACTGACTATCAGGTACACGATGCATAGGGTGAGTTAGAATATGATTTGTTCTCGCTTCTCTCCTATTGTTATTTTTATTTGGTGTTTGCGGTACTTCATCTTTTTATTTATTTTATTTATATTGTCATTCTCCACTACTTAATCTAATATTTGGCATATTTGATTTCTCATCTCTCTCTCTCTCTCTCTCTCTCTCTCTCTCTCCTGCGTCAATGACCTCAGATGTCAGGATACCAGAAAACTCCAAATATGTCTCTCTCTCTCTCTCCTCTCTCTCTCTCTCTCTCCTGCGTCAATGACCTCAGATGTCAGGATACCAGAAAACTCCAAATATGTTCTCTCTCTCTCTCTCTCTCTCTCTCTCTCTCTCCATGTAATACTATAAAATGAGATGGCCATCTCCTTCCTGTCTGTGACCCACGAAAGGCAACTGACTATCAGGTACACGATGCATAGGGTGAGTTAGAATATGATTTGTTTCTCGCTTCTCTCCTATTGTTATTTTTATTTGGTGTTTGCGGTACTTCATCTTTTATTTATTTTATTTATATTGTCATTCTCCACTACTTAATCTAATATTTGGCATATTTGATTTCTCTCTCTCTCTCTCTCTCTCTCTCTCTCTCTCTCCTGCGTCAATGACCTCAGATGTCAGGATACCAGAAAACTCCAAATATGTTCTCTCTCTCTCTCTCTCTCTCTCTCTCTCTCTCTCTATATATATATATATATATATAATGTGTGTTATATTGTGTATAGATCGATAGATATCTAATGATACCCATATTAACTATAATACCCAGCCACCGTGCTGTCATTCACATGCCTCCTCGTTACTTCCATTTACTCTAGATTTTCATTCACCAACTCGTCTTTACTCCACTCACTTCCCACAATCACGCTCGGTCACGTTCGCTCACACGATTACTCACAACCTCTTTGCGCAACTACCAAGCGCATACTCGCGTCAGAGTAAAGAAGTGCGCATGCTCCCTCCCCCCCTTCATGTGACCTCTCTCTCTCTCTCTCCTCTCTCTCTCTCTCTCTCTCTGATCTGATGTCCTTGGCCGCCTCGCTCTCTTTTTCCTTCCAGCTTAACCTAACCTTCCCCCACGCCCTTGCCGAGTAGGATATCAACCATTCTCCCTTCTATTCCTACTCCTTCTTCGTCAGCATCTCCCGTCTAGGTATCCCTCCACCTTCCCCTCACTTCTTTTAATGCCTTACATTACTGCCTCATAGGCAAACCGACCTTTCCTTATAAGAGAGAGAGAGAGAGAGAGAGAGAGGAGAGGAGAGAGAGAGAGAGATCACTTAGTCGATCTAGAGGTCCTGGAAAATTTTCCATGAGAGAGAGAGAGAGAGAGGAGAGAGAGAGAGAGAGATAGAGAGGGAGAGAGAGAGGGGTTACTATCACTATGGGGATCTAGAGGTCTTGGAAAATATTCCTTGAGAGTGAGACATTTTTTCTCATGGAAGATTTTCCAAGACACCCACTCTCTCTCTCTCTCTCTCTCTCTCTCTCTCTCTCTCTCATGGAAAATTTTCGAGGCACACTCTCATGAAAAATTTTCCCGAGGCACACACTCTCTCATGGAAAATTTTCCAAGACACTCTTTCCTCTCTTATGGAAAAGATAGAAAAATACTGGTCAAAATTAGAGCACTAGGCGTCATTGACGAGCCAGCTGAATGGATCGAAGATTGGCTATATACAGAAAACAGAGAGTTGTAATCAATGGAGAGGCTGCAGAGTAGGCAGCTGTTGCAAGCGGAGTAACGTCAAGGTTCAGTCCTTGACCCATGCTATTTCTGATTTACATTAACGACATAGATTTAGGGTTTAACTAGTAGAGTAACCAAATTGGCCGACGATACTAAACTAGGCATAAATGCGGCGAACTCGGAAGTAGAAGCCTTAAGACCAGATCTAATGAAGCTAGGAGAATGGTCCAGAAAATGGCAAATGTCTTTCAACTGTGGGAAATGTAGTCTTTCAACTGTGGGAAATGTTGTCATGCACATAGGTTATAATAACCCACAATCAAATTACACACTGCTGGGTAATGAAATGGAAAATGTGGACCAGGAGGAAGATTTCGGTGTTATTATCAGCAAGGATTTGAAGTTCACCAAATAAAGCATAAAAGCTGAAAATAAAGCACAAAAACTAATAGGTTACATAACGAGACAATTCAAATACGGAAATAAAGACACTGTACTACAGCTGTACACGTCACTAATAAGACTACATCTAGAATGCGGAGTCTAATTTTGGGCTCCAAGTATTCTAAAGAATATAGATAAACTGGAATCAGTACCAGCTAGGGCCACCAAACTAGTTCCAACAGTAAGGTAATTTGGATATAGACATATGGAACGTTTGAACTTATTTGATCTACAAACTCGACGACCAAGGGGACAGTTAATAGAGGCATTCAAAATTTTTAAAGGAATAAGAAATGTAGATTACAGCAATCTATTCACACTTAGCACAAATCAGTCCAGAGGTAACGGATACAAAGTAGAATTGAAAAGATACAGCACCACTCAATGTGGCCACTTCTTTACGTACAAAATAGCAAATACGTGGAATGGACTTCCATCGGATGTAGTGAAGAGGGTAACACGGTAAACGAGTCTTTGAAACATCCAAAATCCTTGTAGTTTCTCTCTCTCTCTCTCTCTCTCTCTCTCTCTCTCTCTCTCAGAAGATTTTTCAACTCATGGTAGATTTTCCAAATTCTCTCTCTCTCTCTCTCTCTCTCTCTCTCTCTCATGGAGATTTTCCGAGACATGTAGATACTCCCCCCCTAGGTACTCTCTCTTTCATCTAGTCTGTAGTGTTTGATATTTCAAGATATGCATTGCATAAATGTACACCACCATGCATTCATTTATGCCGTGACCCCTTGTTCCCTCCAGGGGTCATGTCATAAAGCTGTAATCCCTATTGACAAGCTTTGCAATCCCACAGCTACTGTTTGCAAGTGACCAACATGAGGGTCATGCTATTTTTCTTCAAGGGAGGGGATTTCTCAACATTCCTCTGTATTCCTCATATCATAAAACCTGACACTTTTTTAGAATGGGCTTCAATCTTTTGCCGTCATTTCCCGTTTGGTCTGAGCTTTGGAGAAAGAAGGAAGAAAAAAAAAAGATTCTTTGGGGATTGCGTTCAAGTGTGGAGCCTATTTGTCCATCTTTGTTAGTGTAACTGTTTGTGGGTGTGTTTTTTTTGTAGTTTACGAATCCAGACAAGGCCAAAATTATTTAATTTTTGTTGTGGAATTGCACAATAATCGTTTTTTTAACAGTTATTTTTTTTAATCTCTAGATTTACTTAAGTAAATCCCATTCTCGAATAAAACGTCAAGTATTAGTATTGTTGTAAAATTTGCACTTATATAACTACTCATTAAGAAGTTATATATTTTTTTTAAAAGCCGCTCATAAATGCAGAGGCAAGGGACAGGATCATTACCTAAAGACGGACTATATAGACATACAATCAGCGTACCATCGCCCTCTCTCTCTCTCCATCAAGCTAGGACCTGGGAGAGCCAGTCAATGGCTACTGATTACAACAGCAGGTAGACAGACATATAGGTTCCCCAAAACCCGCTATCCCCTAGCTCACAAGGATGGCGAGGTTGCAAACACCATTACAAACTATCTGGCTTGAGCGGGGCTCGACCTCCTGTCCAACACAGTGCCAGGCAGGGACGTTACCAATAGGCCACCACATCCCCAAATGCGTGTCTTAGGAATCTATCATGTAAATCTTAAGCCTTTATAACTTTGTACGTTGTCATCTACCCACATATGTTTATTTATTTCTGTTTTATCTAGTTTATTCTGATCTTCAACTCTGAACTTACCATGAAATTCCTACTTTGCCTGACGGCTTAAATATGCGGAAACATTTATTATAAGACGCTGCTGGAATGGGAAACGTAAAGGTCGGTCATGTTGTTTGTTTGTGCCGAATGCTATGTGGGGGAATGTTAGGGTAAGTTGTTTTTGAGAATACTAGGGATGGTTGTGCTTTATGCATGTATATGGGGAATGTGAAGATCTGCCTTGCTGTGTCTGTATGTATGTGGTGTGTATATTGTTCAACCTGTATGTGGGTAGGTTAATATTTGGTTAAGGTGCTGGCCGTTTCATCGCAGAATATTCAGTTTAGGATTATTTCAGCTTCATGTCTTATGAAGTGAAGAGTTTTGTAACTTTTCTCCTAATGTTTAATTTTTTACATGTTAAATATTTAAAAATATTGCTGTTTCTGAGACCCGGAATTCACATGTTAAATGCCATTGAATTGTGTGAATTTTAGATCCGGGAAAACAGCATTAAATTTTTGTATACTGTTGGATAAATGTCACATGATCATTACGGCTTTCATAAATTGTATCGTAAATATATCATAAATATAAAACGAAAATACACCAGTATTACTCTCGAGAATCCTTGATGTTTTTGCTTGGACACTGCTAGTGTTGTGGTTCATGTGTCCTCAGTGTAACCTGTCGACACTGCTACCAGGCTGAATAAGTTTTTTATTATGCTTCTGTCATTCAGATTCAGACTTGAACAATTATATATGGAAAGGGGGCCACCTCAGGCATCCTGATGTGTAAGACCGCTGAACATATAGGCAGATTTTGAATTATATTTTTTCGAAATATTGCTTCCAGAGCCGTTGGATCCTAACACAACAACTTCACCTTTACAATGATGAATCAAGCTAGTTTACATTTTTTTTATACTAGAAATTTAATTAGGCGAGCTTTCTTCACCTCTATACTTCCTGTGATTGCACATAAGAAGGTAACTTATGTTGAGATACTGCCGCGAGAGAGTTATTGGGGTCTTTGGTTGGCCAGACAGTACTACATTGGATCCCTCTCTCTGGTTACGGATCATTTTTCTTTTGCCTACACATACACCGAATAGTTCTCTCTACATTCTCCTCTGTCCTCATACACCTGACAACACTGAGATTACAAAACAATTCTTCTTCGCTGAAGGGGTTAACTACTGCACAATAATTGTTCAGTGGCTACTTTCCTCTTGGTAAGGGTACAAGAGACTCATTAGCAAATGTAAGCTATTCTAGGAGGACACTTCAAAATCAAACTCTTGTTTTCTAGTCTTGGATAGTGCCATAGCCTCTGTACCACGGTCTTTCACTGTCTTGGGGTAGAATTCTATTGCTTGAGGGTACACCATTCTATCTTATTTCTCTTCCTCTTGTTTTTTCAAGTTTTTATATTATATATATGAAAGATTTATTTCAATATCGTTACTGTTCTTGAAATATTTTATTTTAATTGTTCATTACTTCTCTTATAGTTTGTTTCCTTCCTTATATCCTTTCCTTACTGGGATATTTTTCTCTGTTGGGGCCTTTCAGCTTATAGCATCCTTCTTTTCCAACTAGGGTTATAACTTGGCAAGTAATAATAATAATATTAATGATGATGATGATAATAATAATAATAATAATAATAATAATAATAGGTTCTGTTAGGTACGGTAAGATTTGTTTATTTTGGTAGGGAGGCTGCATCGTGTGTTCACGTTCAAATGTTCATTGAAACTAATTCATTTTCCTGGAAACAATAGAAAAGAAAATTCTTTAGCATAAGTGCCCACCTGATCTGTAAATAGTTTTGTCCGAAGCTTTGAAATAAACTGAAAATCCCAAAGATTAAGATAATAATCGCTTATCTTGGGATGGAGAGAGAAGACGCTAAGTCATAGAAGTAGGAGAGGTATTATTACAAAGGTTCACTTATCTGGCAGGAAATAGAGTAGATGAAGACATTAACAAACCCGAAGACAAAGAAGAGTAAAGAGTACTCAGTCTTGTCTTCGTCAAGAGAAAACAACTGACAGAGAAAGTTAAAAATGACAATAGAGTAGGACTTAACCATTTCACACTTTGTGGATGTGTCGTCGTAATAGTGTAATGGTTGGAAAGATTTCCAGGTTTAGTTTTTAAAGTTCGATTAAATTGTCAGATTAAACCGAACCGACTTGCAGTAACGTAAGTAATACCTGGATTCAAAATATAAAAAAGTAAAAAAATAATAAAATCAAATATTTGATAAACAAATAGTTTCATAGGACAAGAAATTGTAATTGATACTCATCGTGAAGAATGCACGAATAAAAATGCCCCACTCTAAATCCCAAATATGAAGTAAGGCAACTGACAGTTCGCAGTAAATCGACACAAACGCGAGAAATGTAAACAAAACGTAGGTGCTTCCCAACCATATGGGTGTAGAGGAGCTTAAGCTTGAAAGCTGCTTTTGTCCGTTTCTGTAGAGGCATATGTAGGTGTGGGTTTGAGGTTTAGAAGTGTTTTTGTGTATACAAAAATGTGCTTTGCAAAATCCTTGTTTGGATTAATAGATTGTTCATCTTTGTAAATATCTTGCATTGATAAAATAGTATGCACAAATAGATAGAGAATTACAAAATGAAATAGGATATATATATATTTGTGTACCTGGGCCGTCAAGATTGAATCTAGATATTTAGGAAGATTTAAACACTCGCTCACGCCACAAATTCTACACTTCCCACCCCCTCCCCTTCCCTAACTCCAACCGCTGGTTCGGCAATTTGTGGGAGTGTGTGGTTTCCGAATGTACCTCTCGGGGTACCCCATCTCACCAGGGTATGATTGCTCCCCTGCTCCCTGATCGTGACAGGGGATATATATATATATATATATATATGTATATTATATATATATATATATATATACATACATACTACATGTATACATATATATATATATATATACATACATACTACATGTGTGTGTGTATATATATATATATATATGTATTATATATATGTATATATATAGCCTATGTATATATTCATATTCGACGAGCAAAGACAGTTTGCAGGCGTGGACTGGCACTGAAAGACCATAAACAAACGTAATTGGAAGGACATGTCTGAGGCCTTTGTTCTGCAGTGGACTAGTAACAGCTGAATATATATATATATATATATATATACAGTATATATATATACATACATACATACATACATATACATGCATACTTACATATACATGCATACATACATAAACACACAAACACTTGCTTTTTATTATAAAGGGATATGTGTGTGTAGAAAGATGATTAAACACCTACGCAATCGCTAAACTATGCTCAAGTACAATTTTTGTCCTCGTCCACTCGCCCCTTCCCCCATAAATACACCATCTAGGGATTTTTTTCTACCATTCAATACATATATTTCAAGCTTACACGTCTGTGTCTTTCCCTAATGTAAATAAATAATTGACGATGCATAATCCTTACGGGTGACGTATATCACTTGTGCTTGCAAGGTCAAAGGAACGACTGTCATTTGTCAAGACAGGTATGCAAGGTTAATTGATATTGGTCACAAAGGTCCACCTCCGCGCAGCAAGACTGATTTTCGATTTTGCCGAGTTTCAAGTTAATGGCGTAGTTCATCATCTGTGTGTTTGTGCTTTAGGCTAATTTTGGTGTACTCTAAGGCACTTAAGTAGGAACTTGCGATTAATGGCGCTATTTTATTGTGAAGGAAATGTCGTATAATGTTATAGTATAATTTTTTCCTGTCAATCAAGTTTTTTTTCTTTTTAAAGCTTCTATAAGGTGATCGTTTTATCCTTGTGCCATAGCCTCTGTACCATGGTCTTCCACTGTCTTGAATGGAGAGTTCTCTTGCTTGAGGGTACACTCGGGCACACTATTCTATTTTATTTCTCTTTCTCATGTTTCGTTAATTTTTTTAGTTTATATGGGAAATATTTATTTTAATGTTGTTACTGTTCTTAAAATATTATGATTTTTCTTTTTCCTTTCCTCACTGGGTTATTATTCCTGTTGGAGCCCCTTGGCCCATAGCATCCTGCTTTTCCAACCAGGGTAGTAGCTTAGCGAGTAATAATAATAATAATAATAATAATAATAATAATAATAATAATTATAATTAAATGGCAGAGAACTTACTTTGAAGAGTAGATTACATGGTTATGCTATTTTCCCTTATAGCCTTATAGCATCCTGCTTTACCAACTAGGGTTGTAGCTTAGCAAGTAATAATAACAATAATATGGAAAAAAAAAACTAATGTAATTCCACATTTTGCCTGTGAAATGTATGGAGGAGATATCAGACTCTAAAACGGTGTTGTAATCTCGCTTGTTCTCTAAATGAAAAGGGGTGAGCCATCTTCTATTATTTTACTATATAGGAGAGGGTATGGAATTATTCAGTATTAATTGGGAGGGCTCTGTACACTGAATACAACTGTTTGTGTGCTTAATCCCACATTACTACGAATCTAGAACAAGTGGAGAGCTTGTTTCTGTCCGTAGGTTCTTTATCCAGATTATTATTAATAGCGTTTGATAGCCACTGTTTGCCTGGAACAGATTTACTTCAAGATTATTCCTAGGTAGAAAGCTCTTGAAGTCAAGCTATTGTGTAGTATGGTTGCCATTCTATGGCCAGGTACAACTTAGATTGTTAAATTCTGCCTGGCCATGTTTCGAATAGTTTGGTTATGATATGCTTTTATGGTATATAAATTTTATCCTCTGATTATCGATTGTCAAATTATTTCAGGTTGCAGGTACGACTACGATTGCCAAATTATATCAGGTTACAGTTACGACCTCAATTGCCAAATTATTTCAGGTTGCAGGTATGACAACGATTGCCAAATTATTTCAGGTTACAGGTACGATCTTGATTGTCAAATTATTTAAGGTGACAGGCACGACCTCGACAGCCAAATTATTTAAGGTGACAGGTACGACCTCGACTGCCAATTATTTAAGGTAACAAGTACGACCTCGACTGCCAATTATTTAAGGTAACAAGTACGACCTCGACTTCCAAATTATTTAAGGTGACAGGTACGACCTCAAACTGCCAAATTATTTAGGTGATAGGTACGACTACGATTGCCAAATTATTTCACGTTACAGTTGCGATCTCAATTGCCAAATTATTTCATGTTGCATGTATGACAACGATTGCCAAATTATTTCACGTTACAGATACGATCTTGATTGTCAAATTATTTAAGGTGACGGGTACGACCTCGACTGCCAAATTATTTAAGGTGACTGGTACGACTACGATTGCCAAATTATATCGGGTTACAGCTACGACCTCAATTGCCAAATTATTTCAGGTTGCAAGAACGACAACGATTGCCAAATTATTTCACGTTACAGGTACGACCTTGACTGCCAAATTATTTAAGGTGACCGGTACGACCAGGATTGACAAATTAAATGAGGGGATAAGTACGACCCCAATTACCAAATTACTTCAGATTGCAAGTTCTCTAATCAGATTTGTACTAGATCCAATATTTAGGTTCCAGGATTTCACCATTGGAAAAATCCCTTTCCTTGGAATTGGTTTAGATGGAGCTAAGCGCGGAGGGGTTTTAGGAGCCTTGTGTGAACCTCGAGAGTCTATCCAACCACAGACAATTCCAAGGCAGTCCGTAGATTCTACTTTGATGCAAAACTTGTTCAGTAAAATACATTAGAAATAACTTGTTGTATTTTAGATATATATATAATGTATATATATACATACACACATACACACACACACACACACACACACATATATATATATATATATATATATATATATATATATATATATATATATATATATATAATACAACAAGTTATTTCTAATGTATTTTACTGAACAAGTTTTGCATCAAAGTAGAATCTACGAATATATATATATATATATATATATATATATATACACACACAT